>NW_019101919.1:0-210994 GCF_001856785.1 Myzus persicae | reverse complement strand
AGTATATTCCTTGGAGTATCCAAATGTTTTTAGTTATGTCATAGTGACTATAGCATCTAGTTCATTAGTTCGCTGCTACCAAATAAGTCACCATCTCTAGTTATACATCACACAGGGTAACTCTCATTTAAGTGTCAAGTGGCAGAACACATAGGTAATCAGACTTTAAACGCATCCTTACGAACACGCATATTATTTTAAATAATTATTAATTAGTTGTCCCGCCAGGCGTTCTGTTGTCAGAAATCCAATTTTATGTGGACAAAATTGTTTTATTTACAATATGATATGTTTCCGATGTTGCTTGGTTTAAATTAAAATAATGATAAAGTTTTAAATAATATGTAGACAATGTTTACTAGATATTTATAATATTATGATTTATGTTTTGGTTACAGCTTAGAGATTAAAATAGTTAAAAATTTGAATTGTTCTCGGAGTTATCAGTAAAATTTAGAGAAGAGTTTGAACCACTTTTGATTTATGCAAAGTTCTATATCAAATCTGCCACAGGCAAATTATCAATCTCAGCCTAATTAGTTTACAAATCGATGAACACCGAGTCAATTTTGTCCGTCAACTGAGGTAAACCAAAATCAAGATACATCCATATAGTGCTATATTGTGTATTAGTATTTTTTTCATTTTTTCACGGGCAAAGACGGCTGACTACGGTTTATAAAACTAAAAATGGATGTTGGTTCATATGAAATTAATAGAGACATCAACTACTGGACCGTTTTCTATAAAGCTTACACTCATAGATTCCTTGAAACTTAAAAGGTTTTAAAGCTTATTTTTTCAACAACTGGTAGCTATAGGTAGCTCACATATGAATTTTTTTTTCAGCATACGGAAAAAAAATGTTTAGTTTAGGTATCTAAATGGTTGCCATTGGGTACATATTATTATATTACTATTATAATTATAAGAAATATTTCAAATATGTTTGCTCACAAATATTACTTATGTATGTACTGATTAATATTATAAAGAAGACTTTTTGCTTCCAGAAAGCCAAATCTGTGTTATGGGCAACGTCAGACGGAGTAGCTAGTAATTTTATATAAATATAATACTATTTAATATTATTTTTTTACGAAATAATTACAATTTTAAAATATTAATTTTGATTTTAATTCAATATCTTCTTATTAAAATATTATTTAGAACGTATATCACAATATTGATAAGAATAATAAATGCTTAAAAACGACGGAAATGTTATCAAATAAAATAAATGGTAGTAATAACGCTCGGCATTTAATGTGTAATCTGATAGTAATTGGTAAGGTAGTTGGTATGCTAATCATTATCAATAAAAATATGAAAAAGTGGTTGATACGGTACCGCACTTGAACAGAAAAAAAATGATGGTCAGCATACCACTTGCCTTCAAATAATTAAGTTGTATACATATTTTGTGTTGTTAACAGCAGACATGATTAGTGAAGGATTTATCGTTTCAAATGGAGCGAGTCATCCTTAGTATTATACTATTATATTATTCTCATTTATATTTATAAGTATTATTGAGATTTATAACTCAAATACGATATGCATGATCGATTTCAAATCCTTGGAAATGTAAACCAATATAATAAATACTAATTTTAAGAACTTTGTTCTTGTCGTCACTATCTATTGAACTGTTCAATAAAAATAAATTGGCCTACTAATTTCGTGAGATTTTGCATATTTTTTTCTCTCGACCAAACGATTTTTTATGTTTTTATTTTATATACATTGACTCACTTTTAACTCTTCTATTGTACACTACTCCAAAACGCACACGCAATGCTGTGAGGTAGGTATATCGCACTACGCAGTCAGGTCGGTTTTAAATTTACGTCGCTGACAAAATATAAATGAAAGACCAAACGAAAAACGAAAAAGGTTCGGCTGCTAATTCTGGGGGGGGGGGCTGCCCGCCACGATTCCCTTCGAATTCCGGTCGGGCGAGTGTATATTGTTTTTACGCTGTCGGTGTGGCCGATTCGTCGTCGTCGTCGAAATGATAACTACCTTCATAATATTATAATATGCGCCTCCTACGCGTCCGGATCCAATCAGATTCGGGTTCAGCGATTGAAATAATAACGAAATATTAGGTAAATTATTTTAATCATAATATTATGCGTTAGCCCACGCCTGAGTACAACAGTCGTCCGACAGGGCGATCAGGTGCTGACCATATATCGACGACGACTATAATAATAATAAAGGTCAATAATTATAAATTATATTACCAATCAAGGACGATATCTTTATTACTCCTCAGTCCTCGCACACTAAGATAACACCACAAGTCACAACAGTCACCGTGGTAACTGTGAGTGCGTCGGCTCTAATTGAAAATAATTTTATAATTTTCTCTCCGTTTTTGGGACGAGATTAGAACACGTCGAGACATCCAACGCTATTATATTATACATATTATATTATTATAATATATTATTAAGTGCGTCTATGGGAAATCTGTTGACCACGGGTGACTAAATTAATAAACAGCGCCACACCTTCTGATTGTCATAATATAGTTTATCAGTCAACCATGTAATATAACATACATATTATTATGTTCACGGAAACAATTATTATAGTCGTTTGGGGGAACCGAACAATAATTTTACTAAAAATATGTTATTTACGGACCTTAACTTTTCGAACATCGTGTAGTCATTTTGACACATGAAATATTGAATCACCGATAATGGGCTGTACGTATTTTTCTATTAATTTTATTACCTAGTGTTTCCATTGCGTTATAATCGCGTAATTTAATTGCCGCATTAAATATTGAGAGTTGTTTTGTTTGAGTATAAAAAATACACCATACCTACTATTTTTTGACTACTATGGAAGATACAAATCAAAAATTCACATCAATTCCATAATCATTAGCAACGACTTATTAGAATTGAGATTCTGCAACTCATCTCCAAATGCAGTTCATCTCAAACCGTGGGTGCAATCCCCAATAGCCGAATGGTATATACAGAGTGATTCAAAATTGATGCTATAGCCATTTTATCATATAAATATTCAAAATATTGAGAAATGTATAGTACAAACGTTTTTGATTTAGAAANCTGCTGCAACTTTGGGCAATTTAAAACAGAACGCCCAGTCCTGCACATGATAATAGTGACCGATTTATCGTGGCCGACAACGCACTTACATTAGATAAAACGGTTGTATAGTTCAAGTTGTATGTTTTTAGTACCTATTTGCATGAGACATTTTTAAAATAAATTTTAGTGCATGAACAACATTAATTAATGCAAGACTCTATGTTTGAGAGCTATTTAAAAAAGTATAGGTTTCCATTTGAATTTCTTAAGTTGCTCTCCCAAAATCTTCCTAAAATATCGTATACAATTATAAAATTATGAAACCATAATAGAAGTTTCAAAATCGAAAAACTTTTGTATCATACATTTTTCACTGTTTTGAATATTTAGATGATAAAATGGCTACAACATAAATTTTGAATCACCCTGGATACCTATTAGAGTGAAATAAATTAATTGTTCCACGAACCGGAAGTAATTGCACAATATTTAGGAATTGAATAGTAAACACTAAATTCGATCAAATTCATCGCGAAAATAATGTGAAGGAAATATTATACAATGGATGGATGAGGTTAACTTAATGCAAATAATATCTTAACCGTCCGCGCTTCGCCGACGCGTAACATTTTCACCTTTAAAGATTTATACGTCACCTCTGTCAGAGCAAAGTCCGGTAATCCAGGGTTTTCGTCATAGTGTCTGTGTTTCATAATAATAATTAAAGACCGGATGATGCCGACACTATGAACTAATAAAAATGTATTAAAAAAATATATAGGGATATACATTGCAATACTTTATAACTGCGAATGCGTCACCTGTATTGATTTTAGTTTAAAAACCAATTTTAAAAATAAATGATGGTTAATGTAAACTGATTTTAACGGTTTTAAGTTATAAAGACCAGATTTAATTGAAGTTGAATAATTTTTTTTATCATCACTCATCAGATATATCAAATCAGACCAAAAAAGTACACGAATATTGGACTATAACTAAATATATAATAGTAATATATACGGTAAGAGCCTTCGAATTCCGGTCGGGCGAGTGTATATTGTTTTTACGCTGTCGGTGTGGCCGATTCGTCGTCGTCGTCGAAATGATAACTACCTTCATAATANTTTTTTTATCATCACTCATCAGATATATCAAATCAGACCAAAAAAGTACACGAATATTGGACTATAACTAAATATATAATAGTAATATATACGGTATTCACAATTCATTTTTAATTCAATTTTTTTTCAATAATACTCGTATGTCAGTTCTTTTTCAGATTAGTGTGTTTAATGCAATGAAGTTGGTAATTTATTATTTGTGAAATATATTTAAAAACAATTTGAATATCTACTTTTCCTGAAATTAAAAGTTAACAATTGATATGTAAAGCTCTAAATAATATTTTATTTAAAACGTTTGTAATTATGTTTTCGCTTTAAAATCATCCTGGTTAGAATAAATTATGCAGCACAAACCTGGTTTGCATGATCTTATGATTGTTTTTATAAAATTTAGTTATTAATCAACAGTCCACAATAGTACAAATGACATAGAGCCTTTTGTAAATTATTTTCAAATATCAGGTGGCTATATCGACTTTTAAATTATAAACTTTCATTTTTTTAAATTTTCTTTATATTGCCTATATTGAATTTCGTACAAACAAATGTGATGATAATATCTCAAAGAAATAATAATATTATATTCTAATTTTAATTTTATCTTGTACATTTTATTTTTGTTTATTCATACATTTTATAACAAATTGTGTGTGTGAGTAAAAATTCTGATAGAAAATGTTTGAACATCAATAGAAACCTTAAATAGTTAGTAGGTATTTATATAGTAATAGAAAATAAACATGAATGCAAATATCATAGTGGGACAAAGTTATAATGTTAGGTTTCCTTTATCCTTTAAGGCTTGGATCTGTAGAGTTCAGGCACGTTTTGCGTGCCTAAGGATTTGCTAACAAAGTAAAGTATCTGTTATGCACGTACACCAATATTCCGAATATTTTTCTAATGAGAAATCCGTTTGTAAAATGTGAACTCGGCGCGTTGTTTAAACTGTAAGTACCACCGAGGCGCCGACGCGGGTATTATATACATGGTTATATTTGAAAACTGAAACAAATAACAATAACAAAAATGTCACAACGTAGTCTATATTTAAATGTTTTGTGCGCGTTTTCGTCGAGAAAAACTTAAACACGACAATAATAATAATAATAATACGTATTCTCGGGTAAGGGTGTATAATATACGAGTCGACTGAACGAAATCAATTGTTAAAATGTGGAACAATACACTTCCGTTGTCCCGAAACGGTCATAACAAATGTGTATTATATTATTATTATTATTATTTAACGTTATGTATATAATATTATATTACGCAGGTTGTGGGCAAAATGACCGGGAGTTGTAAAGAGTTTTTAAATAATGCCCGACTGCTGCAACTTTGGGCAATTTAAAACAGAACGCCCAGTCCTGCACATGATAATAGTGACCGATTTATCGTGGCCGACAACGCACTTACATTAGATAAAACGGTTGTATAGTTCAAGTTGTATGTTTTTAGTACCTATTTGCATGTAATATATTATTATTGTCGTCGTCGTCGTCGCCATCGTCGGGTAGGTCGAGATTAACAATCGTTTGAAAAATTATCGTACAAGCTTTTCGTGCAGTTTACTATATATTATATTGTGTATCCCAATAAAGAGGTATAATTGTGGAAATTGAAATCGTAATGAGCATGGGGATAATATAATAACTATGGAAATTATATTGTCCATTTCGATAATCAATAATTGTATGTGGTTTAAATATTGGACAATGATTGTAGAGCAAAATGATTGGGAGTTCTAAACAGTTTTTAAACAATGCCCGACAGCTGTGACATTGTGCAGCTTAAAATAGAAAGCCCGGTCCTGCACGTGATAATAGTGAGAGATTTATCGCGTCCGACAACGTGTGAACATTAGATACAAAGGTAGTATATTTCAAGTTGGAATTTAATTCCTAGATTGGTGCCTACGGCTTATTTTCTTGTTTGATCTGACTCGTCGTCGTCAAGAAGGTCGAGTTTAACGAATATTCGAAAAAAATCGCACATAAGTATTGTTGAATCGTATGTACGCTTGGCCAGCCCCCCCCTCCAAGAAAAAATCCATACAATTATAATTATTATAATTATTACAAACATTCAGCACGTAATTCGTATGAATTCGAAAGCCTAGTTTTGAATTTTGTACAACCATCCTAACACCCCCAATAAAAATATTTATGGGGAGCAGCAACACGCCTTGCCAGCCTCCTCATGGTAAAAATTATATATTTGGAATTTTTTAAAAACCTAACCTAACCTATAAGGAGGGCTGTAGAGACGTGTTGCTGCCATCCTCCCTCCAACATGAATATTTTTTTTTTNGAGTCGAGTGAATTTAAAAACTAGGCTTGTGAATTCGTGCTAAATAGGTATTTGCATAATTTGTTTATAGTTTTCCCTTAGGGGGGGAAGGGTGTCTGGCCAAGCGTGCGTGTGAATCGTTTAATTATAAGATGTCATTATTGTGTAGCCCTATAATACTGCAGGTATTAATGTATTATAGTAATAGAAATAATTAATGATTGTAATAAGCGTGAGTATGTACCTATTATAGGTAACTCTGAAAGTTATATTTTTCTATTTTAATAAATAATTTTATGTGGTTTCAGAATAGAAAATTAAAATAAAGGATTAGTAAGTTTCACGATTTACAGTTCAATTTACATGAATTTGTGCTATGGAAGTTTTCGGATAATATGCCAGTATTTGGTTATAAATGTGCCACTGACGTAGCTGTAAACGTAAACCATTTTTTTCCAAAATATATCGAATTCTTCACTTTGAAATAGTTATTGATAACGTCCTATAATGACATTAATAAGTCGATAGGTAAGTTATATCTTAAATTATGCTGAATATATAAATTGTTATTAATTGTTGAAAACATATTATATAATCAAAAATAAATATGCAGAAAGCAAAAAAATAAGAAGCGGGGGGGGGAAGATAGAGAGAGAGAGAGAGAGGGCAAATGACTCCGTTAACGATATGCTCATATAAATATATAATCTTCATTTCAGACTTCAGTTTTCTGTGTTTACTTTAATATTTTATGATTTTTTACGTGCCCTTAAACTGTGACTTTAAAGTTGAGGGGATGGGTTGTGATTTGATCAATTGCACTCTTTACAAAACTTACATACCTATAAATATAAATAATATAATAGACCTATTCAAAATACATTTTTTTTTCGTATGCCTCCCATCTACTGTGATTGTTATTCTTGATACGATTAAGTGTTTTACTGAAGGAGTTTCTTAAAGCTCATCAAAATAGCTTCAAACTATATATGGTCTGGTTTTTTTTTTTATCATGGAATTTATTTATTATTTTGTTTTTTCATACAGAAAAGTATGCTCAACAAAATATACATATTTAATGAAAATTAAATAAGAATGGTCATAAATAATTTAAAGATTTTTCAATGAGCTTAAAAAAGAGCCTCGATTGAAGACTATCTTAAAAATTAAAAAAGTTTTAATGAACAATGACCTGCGATCATGGGAAATCAAATGGAAAATGAAATAATTATCGATGACACTTAAAAAAATAATCGAAAAAAAATTCCTTAAGTGAAACACTTAATTTTATCTAGATCAACGATTACAGTTGTTTTTATAGGTACCCGACTTCATACAATTTATATACCTGTCATAACCATTCTTGTATACTATCATAATTCGAGAAAGGTTGTATGCAATTTTTTTTTTTTAATTGGCTTTACTTTAATATCATGTACACATGAGTACCTCTAATTTATTCACTCGATGTTACTTACTGTTTTTACGTATTTTATTATAGTATATTCGTATAAAAGTCGTGTGTATAACATAATATATATTTATGTATGTGAGTGTAGTGTGTGTTTGTTATGTCTACCTACTCTTTAGTTCTTTATAACCAACAGTCGATTAATGTTTAAGCACGTATTCGATGGGTTAATTTGTTTTCTCTGCTTCGACTTACCTGACCTTTAACTCATGGTTCACTTAGGTAGTTTTTATTCTCTGTATAATGTCTGTTGTGCTGTGTTCACGTCAATAACAATACCGACAATTAAAATAAAACGAGAGTATAGTAACAAAAGACCAGACACTATTCTACTTTTTATGTTTGTATATTCTATTCGGCTTGTGTTTTAAAGCATTAAAAAATTAATCTTTTTTTATAGATGTTGCCTCTGGGCGATGGGTAGACGATGAAGAATCTATATTACACAGTGTCTGTTATACCAATAACTCTTAAAGTCGTAAGTATCTAACTCAGTAATTCGATATTTTAGACAACTAGAGAAAAACGCCGTCTGGTTGAAATTTACCTCATCCAAAAATATGTTTACCTACTCGTATTTCGATATAAACGCTTTTCTTAATTATTTACTTGTATTTGTATACCGATAAATGATAATATTGTAATTCACGAGATCAATTCATCAATAAGTCACTTAGAAAATAATTTACTGACGTCCAACGCAGTGGATGTTGTATGTTCACTGCAGGTACAGTGTTTCCATAAAGACGTATATTTGTGTGAGCACAACGTAAATATTTTAATAGCTTAAGATACTCAGGGGTATGGTAAATATTTAACTAAAAATATTGAAAAGTAATTTAATATAATATGTCTCAGTGGTTAAATTACTCACGCGGAGAGTTCCATTGCTTCCCTCGTCATGTTATTTCATGTGTGTTGTTTATTAATTATTATTATGTACGATGTCTATGTTCAGTAATTTTATTGCTTATTGCTTGCACAGCAATAGCTTATTAAATATATACATTTTTGTCATTTGTTTAACAATTAATTATGTTCATTAAAATAATAGTGAGGTTTAATATTTTATGAAAAATTAATAATTTCAAATATTCATAAGTCAAACATTACCTACAGATTACTAAGATTACCTCAACTTACGAGTTCTTAAGAACCTACTGCAATAAAGTATTATAATAGGCTTTTTTGGAGAACATTGAATCACAATAAATTGAGAAAGGTTGCATTTTGATAGTCGATTGCGTTTATTATTGTTTTTATATATTATTTAAAAATATATAAAATTATTATTTCTTCGAAATGTATGTGGTATATTAGAATTAAATTATAAATTAACATAACACTCTTTGTGGCTGGGGGGGGAGGGGAGGGGGCTAGGTCTCTCCCAAAACCAAAATATTGTGTCATTGAATTACCCAGTTTTATATTAAATAATCTTAATAATAAATAATGATTTATTTATAAAAAGGATAACTATTGTTTTAAAACTGACGGTGATAAAATTATTGCTGATGCTGAAATCTACTGAAATTAGCATTAACGATATTCGTGTTATGGCTTTGCAACTGCAAGTCAATATTTGAATTCATATTTTCAATTGTATGTATATGCAGTTAGATAGAGAAATATCGATGATACATAATATAGACTGTCGAAGGCGTATAAAATAACTTCGAGAATCATGATCACAGGTTTTTATTTTAACGCCATGTTATAATATAATATTGTTTACATTTTTGTGAAATTGTAAAATTGTATAATTTATAACATTGAAGTTATAATACATTATTGCTATTCGATAATTTAATCATTGACAAACATTTGTCATTGTTTTTTTTAATATTATTTTAGTTATAAAGTAAGCAGTCCCCGTTATGTTAACGACTTTAATCTTGGACTCCTAAATGTTAAACGGAAATCGATGGACTTCCGATCGAATTTTCATGACTTGCAGACAAAGTGTTACAACACATTTTGCACTTTGATCATACTTTATATTGTTTAACGTCACTGAGAATACGTGTACAAATATTTATGCCCATTTTGAAAACGTGTAAATTTAGGCGTTTATCACAAAAACATTAATACTCATATTTTCGTCTCCAGAATGACAAACGTATAAAAAAGTTGTAAAGGTACAAAAAATGTGTAAACTAATTATTATAGTAATCGTTTGTACGAACTACCGAGCAAGAATATTGTTGCGAGGGTAAACAACGGAACAAAAACATTTTAACAGCAGTATAGTCATCAAAGTAGAAACAGACAACAGACACTTCAGTAATATTTTTAGTCGAATAATTACACTTAACATTGTATTCGAGTCGTTCTCATCCGGTACTGCGCACATTTAGCGCATATTTATATCAGACTGATACTTTTGTCTTTATTCGAAGCTGTCTTTATGGCCACGCCAAATGTTGCTGCACACGCCCAGCCCATATTAAAATGTTTCTTGGCCTACGCGTTGCATTCACTGTGTTGTTCTCCTGACAAAAGCTGCAAACAAAAGCATTTTTTTTTGTAAATGTTTATATTTCATGTTGACTGCGCAACGCCTTCTGTTGGTTAGGTTTATTGATTTTTGGGCGTTCATCATTAATCGATGATCAGTCGATAACGCACGAGTGCTATTAATGCGGTCATATTATAGCCTGCAACAAGTTTTTTCCTAGCTCAAAGTACTTAATTGTGATGTGGTTATTAGTATTATCATTATTCAATAGATATATTTTCATGGTTATGATTTTTTTTTTCAACTCGATTATGTGATGTTTTCGAAGGCGACAGAGCAGATAATGTGAGCAGTGAGCACCCAGAAACTCAAGACTGACAAAAAAGCCATTTGCTTGACTTTGGAATTTACAAGTTAAACTAAAATAAATAAATAATATAAAAATATTCACCCAGAAAAATAACTTTGTGGAGTTATACATTATTGACAATGAAGTGAACAGGAAATTGGATACAAATCGAATTTTCAAAACGTTTTTGTCACCAAAGACGATGGTAGAATTTTTCGCGCAATATATGTAAATACGATTGTGACAACTATAATTGAATTTGTTAGTATACAACGTTGCTAAATTCACAAACCATTTTTTTCATATTGAGATTTTTTAAATTGGTATACCTAAAATTTTAAATCAAAGTGATAAATTATAATAAACGCTTAACCTGACTATGTACCAACAAATATTCATATACAAATAGGTGATAATATGGTGTGGGTATAGTTATTCCTCAATATCAGAAATTGTCAAAATGTGGATTTCGAATAGTAATACCTGAAAACGACCAATTGACACTTAGTAATTAAACTCATACATTATTTTAGTTTCATAATCAACAAGTCATGCGATTGGCTTGTTAATTTGAGTAAAACACAATACCTTATGAAAGTCTTGTCTCTAAGACAACCGGGTGGCTATAGCAGTGTTTCAAAAATGGTTTCCTTTGAAAACTTGAACTTTTTCATTTTAAAATCCAACTTAATTTTAACAAAATAATGCTGTGTCCACAGGAGGGCAAGTAAGGGCAGTGGATTCTAAGATAAGATTCTGTAAATATTTGTAGATGTATATAGGTAGCCTACAAAGTCCAGAAATATCTTATTATAATAAAAAATAAAAATAAAATCATTATTTTTGGTTGTTTTCTAGTTTATTTATAACTGGTGTTTAGTTTAGTAGTTATTGTTTCGAAAATTATACTTATTACTTGGTAACCATTTAGTGATTGATCGATGATATTTAAAATTTTTTAACTTAAGATTTCAAAATATTAAACTACTTTGGTTTTTTTTGCATTAACATCTATCATATTAATTTTGTAGAATCTTGAAACATTTAATCTTATAAATAACCTAAAATTATCAAATTTAATGGTGACATTTTATTTTTAAAAAATCCGTTTTTTTAATATATACTTGCATTTTAATTAATTAAAACGAATGCTGTAGAGGATTTAAATTTTAACTGTCTACAATTTATACATTCAATTCCTTTAAGAAAGAAAACATGTCTGCACAAACAATACTTTATCATTATCACTAAACAGATAGTGTAACAAAAATTAAAAATTAAAATATTTTGCAGCCCTTGACAAATTTCTGCGGACGCCCAAGGGCGTGACCGATTCTTAAGTTACTGTTTCATACAAAATAATAAAATATTGTCCACTTTATCTAACCACTTGACTAGAGTCTATAGAAAATTTCAAATTTTGTGCTTCGTAGCGTTTAAAAAAATTAAAATACTACTCAATGCACTAAAATGTTTTATCAATTTGTAAAGACACGATATGAATTTTAAAAAAAATACATAGAACGTAAAACCAATAATAGTGAAATAAGCACAACTTACTATCCATACACATGTCATTTCTATTTATTTATGTCTAGTATGTGTGACAAAAAAAATGCATGTACTAACCACATACGTGGTATATATTATGGAAATTTCGTACTCCAAACCAGCGTAGAGATGTTTCGCTGAAATGGTTTTCTGTGAAAATGCTTACTGACATCGCCGCTTTAACATTAAATCGATTCCACGTCGATTGTAAATAATAACAATCGCAGTGCATAAAGCATAAACCGACGAGTGAACAGAAAATAAATTCCTTACAGACTTTTTATTTGTCCCATAATATCCGTAGTACACTTGTCGAGTAGGTTTTCTCAGTAAAATGAAGAGTACATTTTTAGTTTGACACTTAATAAAAGCCCACTAACCATAACGCGTCAATTGAATACCTGGAAACCTCTGGAGTTTGTTATATTTCTCATTTTGTGATTGTTTTGTTTCATTCAATAGACTTAAATCCACGGTTTAATAAAAATAACAAAAATGTTATCGGGCGAAATGAAAAATAAGTAAATAATTGATCGTATTTTAACTTTTTAAATAACCCAAGGAATGGTATTTAGAACTTTTAGAAAATCTTGTTTTTTTTTCCCATAGAACGATTTCATGCAATAATTATCGCTTTAAAGTAGAAATGTCCATCCGTAACTTTTTACCATTGATATTTCTGAAATGTATCAAGTACTATATTTGAGAGCACAAACTATACCTACTGTTATAGCTCTTAACAAAAATCTAAGTTGATATTATTATTGCATTTGTGTTATCCTGTTATTATAATATACATAACATTATATTTAATTATTCTATAATCTAGATGAATAGCTAAGGTCAGATTTTAAACTGGTCGATTGAGTTATTTATTTAGGTAAATCCGAATAAAATCATTTTATGCTACGAGAAGATGAAGTATATAGAGAACAAAATTGTGCAGTATATTATTTTTCACTTAACTGCAGTCGTTTCATAGTACTTACAAATTGTATGTATGAGTTTTTCATATTTAACCTCATAAATATGAAATTATATATATTGTTGTCGTTTAAAAAAAATTGTTTTGAGTATCTTGTATTGACATCACATTGCGTAAAAAAAAGTTTTATTAAAAGCACTCATAATATAACGAGTAAATGGCTTTACAGTGGTAAAATAATCGTAATAGGCAAACAAGGTGTGATAGAAAAAACCTGATAAATGACACAACTTTTGTTCTGATCAATATTTAAATTATTTTTTTACTTAGTTTTTTATTTTTATTTCATGATACTTAAAATGAAAAATGATTAATTTTATTAAATATTTTCGGAAAAATTCGAATTTTGTAAATCCAAGAAATAAATGTTATTTTAAAAACGTCTTTAGATTATTTTAATTCAATTAATTCTAATCTGAATACTTTTTGCAAAATATTATTTTGTTAATTTTTGGACATGAGAATATTTTAAATCATTAATTATCATCCACAGCATTTTTATAATTTTTTTCATACTTCGACTTGTATCAATTTTTAACTTTTAATTTGTCAGATCTTTTGGTCACAACCTGTACATATATAATCTATTATACGGTATAAGTATACATATCATATTTTAATATCCAGCTGCTAGCTGCTAGCTGATAGCACAATCGAACGGTTTTTTCGTCCGTCTGGTGTGTTGAATCGGTCGGTCTGAGCACGTGTCGCTCGATAAGTCTCGACGTTCAAGACGCCTATTATTGTTATTATTATTATTATTATTATTATTATTATTATTATTATTATAACACGGTACATACCTACATATACCAATATAATAGTGTACAACCACATTAACCGTTGAGTCGTGTAATATTGTTGTTATTAAATTACAGACGGAGTGCGTGATGACGTTTCACGCCTATTTTGAGATTGTGTCGACGCGTCGATACACTCTGCGATATATACTTATACGATACCCATTATGTACTTATTATTATTATTATTGCGTTCGAGATCGATTTAATAATAATGGTATGCGGACGTCAGGAATCGCACGCCGGCGGAATCACTCGTTTAGCGATATCAACGACGCCGTAAGTTTTAATCGCATTATAATAATAATATTATTATTGTGTGTGTTTTGTACAGTCGAACACGTTCAACACGTTTTACTCGTTAGGCGGCCGCCGCGGATCCGCTGGTTGTTATTATTGCGACGTGTGCCGAGTGAATCACGTTTGCAGCGACCTCTCGAGCGGCCAACGCCGCCGTGTTTGTATAGGTATTATGGGTACCTATAATTATATTATTTTTATAAAAAATGTATATTATTATAATATGATACGCGTCAACATCATTTCACTGATCTACATGGTATCATGATGCGCCGCCACGTCCCCTGCAGGAGCAAGCGACCCGATATTAGGGCATGACTGTAGGGGGGGGGGGGTGCTTGGGAGTACCACATCTCCCAAACGTCCATCAAGATGTAGGTATATAGGTACTATAATGTGTTTATATATTTTTTTCTGCAATTCAGAAAATAAACTCAATACAATAATTATAAATATCGTATTAAAATATAAAAAGACAAAAGTGGGCAAGTGGGTACCGCTCTGCTGTGCGGTAAGTGTCGAGTCACAGCAGGGTCACTGTTATAGATGTGTCGATTTTGAATATTCAAAGTTGTCGACGAAAATGCTTTTGAGTAGAGAAAGTGCACTAGGATATTTTAAAGTATATTATTTTGGTGTAATTAGTAATAATGGGTAGGTTAAATTCATTTTTTGAAATAACATTGCATTTGCGTAACTATATAATTACCATAAAATGGTTTTTGGTTACCATATTAATTACACATGAGGAATATTGTATTAATTATTCAAGTCTTGGCTATACAAATTGAACATTTTATAGAATTTTAACTGTACAACAAGTTGAAGTTTTCGTGATTTTGATAAATGTTGTCGAAATTTGAACTTAAAATGCTCAAAAAAAAAAAAATCATGCCTATTTATTGTATCTTCAATATTTTTTAAAACATACGATAGAAACTTATGAGAAACTTTGTACAGAATTGTGAAGCTTTATGACCAAAGGAATAATTTTTTATCGACATTAAAATTAAAAAATAAATTGAATATGATCTAAGCGAAATCCGTCTAACTTTTTGGTAACCAGGTTACCAAACAATTATTTTAACATTGCAAATAATATTATACTTTTAACAAATGTTATATATTATCTAGTATTTTTTTCCCCCGATTATTAAAAAAAATACTAGAAATATCAATTTTGACCTCTCAAAAGTACCAAATAGACCCAATTTGCTATTACATTTTGTAGTGTCTAATCCTTATAAATTCTGATTATTTTAAAATAATGAAACTTGAAATCACTATATATCCATCATTTATGACTCATCAGTATAGACTGCTTAATGTGAACGTTTCATTAGTTACACAAGTTACTAACTTGTATGGACACTTAAAGTCTAGCCTTGTTTTTCTTCTTTATCTCTTCTTAGGTTGACCACCGATTATATATCCAGTAGTATTGACTCAGATAATATTTTGAAATAATTCCTAGAAAAAGGAAGCCATATTTTCCTTAATATTTTAAAATGTTTATAGTATCATATAATCTACTAAAGTACAATTATTTTATTTAACTTACTTAGGAGTTAGGAAGCGTGAGGCCATCGCCTGTCACTTATATTATTTGTCAATTCTATGTGGGGATCTTAACTACTTAAGTCTCCGAACATAATTTGAGCTATGTATGCCAATTTGACGAGTTTCGGCTAATAAGTTTCGGCTAATAAGATTGATGTAACTATTACTGTTTCTGATTTTTAGTATTTTTGAGCCAACCGGTTTGAAACTGAACGACGTGCAAACTACGCTCAGGGGCAGATGCAGATACTATACTTGAAAGATACCTTTCTCGTTCATAAATTATCAAGTCTAAAAAAACGAAAAAGATGTAATCATATGGTTTCTAACAGTAGGTACCTACTACAATATTGTGTAATGTGTTTATCGTGTACATATCACACAACGAGTATTTGATTTATGATATAACTATTATGTAGGTCATATGTGCATATTTTTGATCTAGCCTCCTCCTATTTTCATTCATAGATCCGCCCAAGACTACGCCCTACTCCGGTACCGATGACGAATGATAATTGTTCGTTGTTTGTCTTGAGTACTCGTTATCGCCGGAGATGAACGTTTAATTGAAAACCAACTTAACGACCACAAGAACGAAGTGCTTGAATACTATTAAGCATTGTCATTGTCACAATACGCATTGTATATAATAATATGCGTTGTATCAATATTTCAGTCTCCGCCGTAGGTATACCAAAACAGTTTTCGAATGTTCACCAGCCCGGTGTACAAAATTGTCTATAAGAAATTGTTTATTTGATTTCAATCTTCATTCATCATAATATGTCACAGTTTATAAAATATCCTAAGTAAAATGTCAAGTATTTAATATCTAGTTAAATGAATTACTGTTTATGAATTATAATAATAAAAAAAAGAAGAGTAATAACGTAAACGATGCCATTATAATATAAAATTATTTTTTATGACGATACGTCGAGAACAACTTTTATATTATAGGAGGGGCTAGTACAGTATACCTATGTATAATAAGTAATAGCATACCTATTAACATACCTGCATAATAATAATATTATTACATACGCACCTACAATACTGAAATGACGGTCGGTGCTTGTTCTTTGCGACGGATTTTATAACTCGACATGCTATTATTATAATTTACTGCAAGATAATTGCCCATTTTATCTACCACGCGAATTTACGAAAACTCGTTCGGGAAATACCTAAGTAAAATTTACAAAAAAAAAAAAACCACATATCAAGTATGACAGTTAAAGAGTACTCGTGCTGGTAGGTACACGCGGTATACTACCCACATACCGCTGTACCAATACCGGTCCACGAGTTTGTCGTAGTGTCGACGTACGTTATTATGTTGTCGGAGGGTCGATGGAATTGTTTATTATTATTGTTTGTCACCGACGACGCGTCCGTCTTAAATTACTGCAGCCGCATTTTAGGTACCTATGCGGACCACGGGCGGTGACTGGTTCATTATTGTCGTCGTCGAACGAGTGGGAACACAACAATAGCATAGTATACTATATTATGTGCGTTATTATTATTATTATCGTGATTGTATACGACGATGGTGAAAAAGCGGGAAGAGGCCTAGAAATAATTTACGAGAGGCCCTCCAAAAACTCTCGTACCACTTATCCGCGAGGCGATGCAGTACTATAATAGATAATAATCGAACAACAATAATCGTTAATAATAATAATAATAATAACAATATTTATTATGATTTAAATATTAAATTAAATGTATAGAGTCATGTGTATATACGTAAAACGATAATAATCGTCTAACGAGTGAGTACAATATAACACTATAATGGACTAGGTAAGTGGGTACTTCGACAATATATGAGTTTGAATGAAAAATAATTAATGCTTTTTCGCAGACACTTCAGAAAACATCAGAAAATTTCAATCGAACCTCAAAGTATAATATTTTAAAAGTTATGAAAGCCCTGAGGCTTAAATATTTTTTTTTTCTCGGAAGGTTAATTCAGAGGAAATTCAAAGCTACCTAAAGGATTAAACGCTGAGATAAAAATTTGAGTGATGGATATTACCGCGCTCGACCTATCAACCTATTAAACATGCACGCACACGGAAATATGTTTTGACTTTGAGATAGAATCGACGAGTATATATTTTGATGTGGAAAATTTAAATGTTTAGGTCACCCGACCAACATTAGGTATATCGCATAATCACAAAAATACAACTACAAATATTTATACATTTTTACCTGAATAAAAATTGAACAATTTTCATTTTATACCGTAAGCAGTAATAAAACAAAATTAATTTAAAGATGAGATATTTTATGTATTGATGAACAAATTACAACGGTTTGAGAATCAGAATCAGTATCACATTAAGGAGCATAATATTTTTGATCAATGAATGTCATTAAAATATTGAGTAGAGATATGGAGTATATTTCAAAATAGATAAAAGGTTAGACAATAGATTGAGAAGTGAGTATCGGATATAATATTATGTTAGTGCTTTCCTCAGCTTTAGAGTTTGGATATTAAAACATTTGAAATATTAACAATTTGAAATTGTTGTATTTTAATAATTGTTTAGGAAAATCAAAATTAACTACAAACTAATGTAATATATTTTTAATACATGTATTGTCAAATTATGCAATATAGTTGGTTAATTTATGTAACTGCAAACCAGGTACAGATCTACTACGTACAATACTATTACGGAATTAATTATAACCGTCTCTATTGGCATATTATAGTAATAACTCTGTAATATATAAATTAATTTAACTTAATAGCTGTTGCAGATAAAATATAATAAGTTATCAATTAACACTATGATTTATGTTGATAACAAATATGTAGGTACCTGCCTATATAATAAAGGTATCACATAAATACAATCTTAAAATTGTAATATGCATGGTGAATTACATTCATAATATAACATGTTCAAATGCCGTTCTAAATAAATTTTAATCAAAAAATTGCCGACAAACGATCACAAAATATATATAGGTAACTAAAACTCGTATGACACACCTTAACCGTATCTCTACGGACTATTACCAACCAAATAATTTATTCATTTACGATAATTTATTTACTATATTATACCATAGTTAGTGGGAATTTACGTGTTGAACGCCATTTACATAAAAAGCAAATTTATCGCTTTATTTAATTTGATGATTTCAAGATCACATGAATAAAGTTAAGTGTTTCGGGGTTTTTAGACGTTGATACATTGGCTACCAAACGTTCAATACAAATAATGACACTATTAATGTAAATGTATTAAAGCTAATCTTATAAGAATGTCTAAATAGCTTGAAAATAGATATACGTTTATAATACTAACAATACTAACTATACCTAACTTGACTTTAAAATCATTAAGACAATGTTTTCAGAATATTTTTCTCTATACAATATTCGTTCACGTTAGGTGTTATAAATGTATTTTACCAATAAAGTAAATATAAACATACATAATGACACTTATGCTCAAATATTCCCAATGAAAGCCATCGCCCTAATGCTCTATTCCTTACCAGTCCTACCGTACTGATAAATTGAATTCTAAATGAAAGCAATTTACTGAAATTTAAAACTCTGTTTTTCCGATTAATTTAAACACTACATATTAAGTGAATACCTTTTGTACAGCGATTACTCGAGATGTGTACAAATAACGAGGGCAATATTATGTGGTCTTATGTAGGTATAACTATGGTTGTACGTAGGGTGTTTTGGTTTTTTTGTCTTATTAAAAAATAAAAATAAAAATAAATTGCTATCGAAACGACTAAACAGATTATTCTTTTCTGAATAATTATTGACGACTTTGAGGCTTTCTTAATCGAAATAATTGACAGCATTCCAGTGAGATCAATCAGACCTTTGTGTTCTCCTAATTTTTCACCAC
This sequence comes from Myzus persicae, assembly GCF_001856785.1. NCBI lineage: Eukaryota > Metazoa > Arthropoda > Insecta > Hemiptera > Aphididae > Myzus > Myzus persicae. The sequence goes on along the minus strand of NW_019101919.1, from coordinate 191,122 downwards.
AACCCACATCGAAAATAAGTAAGCGCCCCTCCTGTGTTTGTATAGATATGATGTGCGTTACACGAAAGAAGTTGCAATGAACATTTTCTTCTGAATGGGTTGAGAAAACAAATTAATTTAAATGGAAGTTGTTTGAATTTTATTACCAAATCATATTCAACATTTACGTATATTATGACAATACCGTTAACTGTAGTCACATTTCTAACTTCGACTTATGTATTAATGTGTTTAGTATTAAAAATTTGTAATACTACGTATTTACGTATTTTACTCTGAGATATTACTTTATGTACACACATGAACGGAGAGTGTACTATTCTCTTAGATTTTGTATCTTGTTTAGCGATGTCATGTATATTTATTTTATTTATGAATTAAAAACCATAATATATTTTTACTAGCATATTGCATTTAGTTAGATAATGTATCGATCTATATAAATGTGAACATTTAATCTTTGATGTCAAAGATTTTTCCTGGATGAAGTCAGGTTTTACAGTTAGGGTATTTTATCATGGTGAACAATTTTTTTTTACTTTTTGGGTTGGCATATATATGTACATTTTCATGTTTGAAAATTTTTTTTTAAGTTGTAAACCATTTGTTCACTAAACACAACACTTACTGACAATATAATGCATATTGCAACAATGTCTTCGATATAATATATGGTCACTATAATTATTAATTATTATCACAGTTTTTGATATTATTACTAAATACGTAATTACACATTTTTAATATTAAATACATTATTACATAATTCGAAGTTAGAAATGTGACAACAGTTTACGCATAACCTCTACCGGTATTCAGGTATGCCTGTACATAACTAATGTACAAAAAAAAAAATTGGAAAATTGAAAAAACTTAAAATACTTTCAGTGTCGACAATTTTCAATGTTGCTGAAAATGTCAATGAAAAAAAAAATATTCAAGCTTTAGGAACAGCTCTAGGTGGGTAACTTACACATGCATTTTTTAACCCCACAAAAACCAATATTCTTTCCATTATTTTTAAAATAAACATTCTATAATAATTTCATGTATCTATTTTTTTTTTAGAGTTACACCAAACATTTAGATACATTTTGCAAAAACTAGTTTTGTTTAAAAATCTCCGTTTTCCTTGATTTTTTTTTTATTTTTAAAAAAAATTTGCATTTTTTCTTTTGATCCTCCCAGAGCACCAACTAGTTTCACTTTTCTATCAGAAAAGTTACTTAAGTAGAAAATCAAAGCATCTTACGACCGAAAAATGTGATGGCAGACACAAAAAGAATACACATCATTGTAAAATCAAATAAATCTGCAATACATTTTACCCTGTTTCGAATCTAAATTTATAACAATGTTGATCATCACTGACTGTCAGAAGTGTTCATAAAACAAAGTTTATTCTATATTATTTTAACAAATAAAAATAAACATGTAGGTTCACCAAACATGCTCTTCATCCTCGTCGTATACTTTAACTCAATTTTTTTATATTCAATCTATCCAAATTCTGATTTTCAAAATATCTAATTACCCTTAATGACCATAATATTTCCAAATAGGTACTTGGACTTTTTACAAACCATTATGAGATTCCTGCGGCGGTACTACCTCTCCTTTTTTCAAATGCGAATCACTCTTTACACGGTAAATTAATAAATTGATACTCAGATGACTAACTAAATTAAATTGAAAACTTTTGTAGGCATCTCGCATGTTATGATATCATCACGTTGTGTGCAGCAATCAAATTCTGTATTCCACTGTACGTAACAATATCGAGTCAGTTGAGTGTTACATTTTTTAATATTTACTCAAGTCTATCTATACTGTCATCTATAAAGTTTGTACGTCATAACTATTAAAACGATCATAATAATATGTTCCTAATAAAATGTAATATAAGTGATTCGTGTTTTATATTATGTAAACACGTATATAATATAAGCACAGGTTCCTAGTGTTTACCTACTAGTTTTCCGTTTATATAATAGTCATTTCAAACGAACTTTAATAAAAACTATCTATTTATCTAGTACGCCGTGATTTGCATTTTTAATTGTTGTGAAAGTCACATCGTATAATGTCTATCGTAAAATATCCTATATTCGCTTTGTTGGATGACGTGTTTTGTTTATCTTTGCCCCAAAGGCCAAAAGTTGTGACAAACGTGTCATTTAATTAATGAAAATCGAGCTTAACTAATTTTGGTAATAGGCATTAGACATCGCATGAATCATAATAATATTATGTCAGGGATATCATAATTTATTCGTGGTAATCGGAAAATAAAAACACCAGCGGCGATCGGTTTATTTCGATGTTTGATTTTGTTACCCGCGTTATATCTAGCAATAACAACAAGAACAAAATCTCATAAATCATTACCCATACGTACCTAAATTATAGTAACAATATTTACACGGAGACTGTTTTAGTAATAATTGATACCATTATTACCTACCAGTGGTTGGAACACTTGAAACGTAAACACATTTTCGCTTTATTGCACGCGCCGTGTGTCATGAAATTGTGGAAAACGAATGTCAATACTTCCCGAATGCTTTTGCGTGGGGTTAAATTGATTATTCGTTCGTAAAAACAAACTCAATAATACACACGTATATTGTTTTAAGCTCGCGAGCAGTGCTGCAAATGAGATTTTGAAATTTTAATCACGAACCTTATGGTTTTACATAATATAGTATAGGTATAATGATGAGCAATAATTCACCATAATACCTAATAATATTGCCATAGAATATTTATAGTAGTTGTATAATAATATTACGTAGTCATATCCCAACGAGGTGTAAAATAATCATCTAACATTGCTATAATATTATAATTGTTATTAGAACAACTTGAACTTGTTGAATATACCAATCATGCTTATCTGTTTTCTATTAAAAAATATTTATTTTTAATTATAAACAAAAAATTTAATCATTGCATATGCACATATTATATTAACAACAGTAAATAATTCAACATTTCAATATTTCTTCTGCATAGATTTTAAAATTCTCAATTTTAAAATAACTAAAAGCTGAACAATGAATTATACCATTAAGATAACTAATTAACCTAACCTATAAAGTATAATTAATATCCTTAAATACATTTTTATTTAAGTTAATTTAATAAGACTATTGCTCCAAAATCAATGAATGCAATGATTATCTGCATATTTTTTACGGTTCATTTTTTAGAAAATATTGTATAGATATCTATAGATTTTCCCAAAACAAAGATTATTTAAGTAGGTATATTGTAAAAATATCAATTCCTGATAAACAATGAATCAAACAACTTTTATACATTTTTAATCAGACTGCTCACAATAATATAATCTCAAAAAATCTCAGCCGTAATATTATCTTGGAAATTTTGTATACCTACGCACTAGAATCGAAAAAATTTCAAATAAAAAATTTCAATTCACCCGAATAACAGAAATGATAAAGGTGGTGACGATTATGGTGTCAAGATTATAGTGTGGGTATTGATAAACGATCAAATATTATCTTATTTGACGGTCCCAAGAGGAGCTCGATCATAACAACTGAGCATGTTAACGTCATAATATTTATTAAAAAATGTATCGAAGTCTTTAGATACCTTTCTTATTTTCTTAAAAAAAAACTATCGGGGAATCAGAAATATCTTGACTAGGAAGAAACGTCAAGGTAAGACAAACGTACAATCCGTGACAAAACAACCGAGAAAAAGGGCTAAAAAAATTAAGAAAGAAAATCAATCGTCACATACCAATGTGGCTGCCAGCAGTTTACCAGAATCTTTGCGGAAACAATATAGTTTTCGTACCACCCGGCTTGTTGCCAATATTATTGAATAACAACATAATATACCTTTCCGACAATAATTGTAAGCGTTTGTCATACACTTCTATTATTGCGTACATTGTCATTATTATGATGACAATAGTGATAATGTAATTTGCGTTTTCGTTGTCATGACCGAACGTGTCGTACCTACGTCGTATATAGCATTTTAATTTATATCTATAATTGTACATAGCAGTGTATTAATTAACACAGTATAAATGGCATGCCCGTTTTAATGCCTTCCATGTTTTCAACATTTATAACTATTTAGTTATATATTAAGTATACACAACTAAATATTTTATTTGTTTCAGCTGCTGGAAGGCGCTCAATCAGATTTTCTGATCATTAACCGAACTCCATCTCCCAAGTAACGGTTAACTGTAAAAGGCAGTTATACACGTCTCGAACCGATAACATTAAGCATTTATTTTATAGTCTGAAGGCTCAATATCTACAATTATCTACTCGAGGAAGAGTCAATGGTGTAAGTAAAATTTTAGCAACCTAATTGATTATTGTACATAACTTAATATTTAATTACCCAAGTGCTTAGGAACAATGATTTTTTTCGACTCCCCTAAATGCAGTTGTTGTTTTAATGATCGAAAGACCAGTGTTCCATTCTGACATGATTTTAGCCAATAAGTACATTAGTTCAAAAGTATAATATGTAAACTTAAAAAAAGCAATATTTTTAATTAATACACTTAAGAGTTGTATGAGCCGTCAACAATATTACCCCGCATATTTTTTTTATAACTTTTACGGTTTTCGTTAGTCAAAGATAAGCTACTTCAAAGATCTAGTGCTCTTATATTAAACTTATAGGTATTATAAAAAATATAAACTAAATATATATAATTGATTAATAAGATGAAATAAATTATTATAAATGAACTAATAACTTATTTCTATATGTATTACCAAACTTTCAACTTGTGATGAAAGTTAAATCCACGCACACAAGTTTATTATGGTCTGCAGATGTTGCACTATGAAAAAAAGCATTATTGTAAAACTAATATTTTTCAAACTTCATCCACATTGTTTTTGGAAATATGACCTTTAAATCATAAAATGTCCTAAAAACTAAACAAACAAAACAATAATAATAAATATATGCACACAAATATGCAGTATTACAAGAATTTTAAATATTTTTTTACAAATTTCGCATAAAACTAGCTTTAAGAATAGAATCACCCAGTCAACATTAAATAAGTTGAAAGTTCTAGTCCGAGTTTTAAATTTTTTCTTATAAAAAGTCTGTTACAACATCATCTGTATTGTTTCTGCTTATATTTTGTAACTTACCTTTAATATTGAGATGATAACAGAATAATCGTTTACAAAAAGTATCAGCTTGACTGGAGCTGTAGTATACCGTATTTAACTCCAATTTGAAATAAGATAAATTTTTAATCAAACTTCGAGATAATATGATGGTATAATAATTTCAATTTGTGTTTTAATTTATGTATATAATTTATTTAAATTCCCCACTACTCTTAATTACGTAAGGCAGGTTGTTAGAATGACTAGTAAACATGTAACGTTTATTTATGACTGTGCCTTTTTCTTTTTTTTGAACATCAAAATTGAAACTTGAAGCTTTGAATTGTTTGACATCTTTTTCATTTGACACGTTAAACTCTCTTAATTTTTCACAGGACCTTGCGGATGTAAAAAATCATCTGGCTTTCATATTTATTACACTCTACATTTTCATTGTTTGCCAAAACATTTTTATTAATTAAAATATGTATAGTTGTATCCTGACTACTTTTAATAAAATTAGAGCCACGCAATAAGTGTGCATTAAAATAAACATTATACTGTACGTTTTATTAAGTATTATTTTTGAAGATAATAAATTAACTAATAAAGATAAACTGGGATTACATGTAGTAAATCATCTGTACTTCGTCACTGTGATATAAATATATGATCAAGCCTAATTTTCAAATGCTATGTATTTTCCTGTAAAAACCGTGTACCACATACTATAGTTGGTAGTTGGTCGTATAAGAACTGTGGTCCTTCAGCACACTAAATCAGGTTGTAACGGTCGATAGAAGTCCAACAGAAAAAAACAACAAACTAATCGTTCTTTTAGTACTAAATTTATCATAATTGTCTTACCAATTTCCAAATTACCAAAAAAATATAATTTACAACTAGTGTGTTAATTGTTTGTTCACTTCAAATCACAGTTAATGTTTACAATATAATAACATGACAACTTTATTAGACCCCACAAATATTTTGACAGGCGGTCGTATACATAGCGTTTAAAATTGTAAGTAGGTACATCAGTTTATTTTGAATCTAATTGATAAAGATGATAAAACTGCACGATGATTATAGTTATTATTATAATTATAAAAATATCGTAATTTGTACGAAAATAATATTTTTAAATTTATACATCAAGGTTAATAGGATTTTCGCTAAGTCTGTTTTCCAACTAGATTCTGGAATAAATCAGCAATTTTTTATGTCACTTCAAGCAAGAGAAAGTTAAAGACATAAACACTTAATTCAGTGAGTAATTTACTAGGGCGAATTTATTTTGTTTAAATTTAATTTTGAATTTTTTTTTTTCAATTAACATTTAGGTCGACTCTTCTGTTTGTTCTCGCTACGCCATGGGACCAAATTATTCCATGCTTGGGTATAATAATAATATCATATCCGATAGTTTTCTTCACCTCCGAGATAGGTCAAAATAATATTTGAAAAAAAACAGTGACTTATTATTATTACAATGTAAATGGTTTTCACATGGCTGGCGGCATTCAGTTCACAAAGCCCAAGTGTGCCTATAATATTATACAACGTACCATTATTGACCGAATAAACGAAACATAATATTATTATTATTACTATCGGCATCGGGACATTAGTATTATACATTTGCACGCACGTGTTGAAAGAAGCGTGCGTGCCTGCCTAATCTATCATTAAATGTTCATCCAGTTTTCACGAAGGCCGCGGGTTAGCCCTCCAACAAGTCAGTGGCCATGATCTGGCCACTCAAATCAGTACGTCAGTTCGTTATTTATTTATAAGCACACCTGTTTTCAGGAGACAATAAAATATTGTTATTATTCATTTTTATTGTCTAATTATGAATTATGATATTAATTTATATTTTAGTGTTCTGTCCACCTGAAAAAAATTTGTTTTATATTTCAATAGTAACACTGTCCAGTTATGAAGCTTTATAATCATAATATTTTTATCTAATGAATGTAACATAATATTAAGACAACTTGAAATGGAGGTTTATGTACTTACCTAAATGCAATCCGCGGTTTGTTCGATCAAATCAACGTTATTTTGTAGCCGTTCAGTGTTTACTAAACGGATTTTAGGAACTGAAACTTAACCGACGGTAAACACTAAACAGTTTATTTTTCTAATCGTGAAACTGAAACCTCACTACATGAATCATTTTTCAATTATTTCAAAATAACTTATATAAAAATACAGACATATTATTTGGAATAACAAAATCGTCAGGGACTCTCATATAATGTATCCCTGATTTTTATGTAATACGATAAACTGAAATTTCAAAGTGAAAAAAAATCTCCATCATAAACATTTTCTTCAAATGTATTATGTTGGATTTTTAAGAATGAACTTCAAGAGACAATTTTTATTATAATGAGTTTATTTGTTAATAATATAGGTTTGTGCAGCTCCTCCACTAATCACTTACCATATTCTATTTTAGATTGTGCAAAAGCAAAATATGTATTTTTGACCAGAGCACACAGGGGTGGATTGCAACCCATTTGGCCCAATATTCTAAAAAAAATCAGTTCTACAGTATAGCATCCTCAACTTTGTAACTCTTGGTAACTCACCAATCTCCATAGTTAACATGTGATAAATATTTTTAAAATTTGAATATATTAGAAGGTACGTAATGGCTAATATTAATTGTTTGTTATTTATATTGCAATTTGAATGATAAATCATAGTTCAGATCTATAGCATAAATATTAAATGTGATAGACTAATAGATATATGGATCATTTTTTCTTAGGTACATAGTATAGCCTTTACATTAAAATATGACCATTAATATTTTAAATACTTAATAACTTATAAATATTTAAAGTTTAGTTGAGCGGAATGGATCATAATGTTGGACAAGTTGGTCTACGATTCCAAGGTGTTCTACATAAAAAAAAAGATCTTAAAAAATTGTCAACAATAAAACAATATTATATACCAGATAGATTATAATTTTGTTTCAGCTACATAATATGACACCGGCCACTGTGCAAGGCAAACAGTAGCATATGGTAGTACAGTGGCTCAGTCCACCTCTGAGTGCAAATTCAAAAATGCTCTTGCCATATCATTAGAAAGGGTATAATATGTACGTATATTTAAGTATAATCCTGAGGCATACAATTCCAACCTAAGTGTTGGTCGGTCAAATGTAAATCATAAGTATTTTGCATCACTGACTATGTTTATGACTGGAAATTAATGTGCATTGAAAAACGTATTTACATATCGGGTGGTGGGATTTTAAAATATAAATGTTCAGAGATGTTCTTATTGAATTCGATAATCTTTTTTCAGGTCACATTATTAATTTTTTAATTGTCATCAACGTAAAAATCAATTTTGGATTTATTTAAAACACAATGATATCTATTTTTTTTAATCTATCTTTTAGGCTAGATAAAAAGATTTTTCTGGTTTTTGTGAATGTAATAAATCGCTTTCCAATTTTATTTTTCGGAATTTTTATTCGACTTCAGAACTGAATTTTGTATCGACACACTACACACCCATTACGAATTGAAATTTGTAATGACAGTGTTTACTCGTATTGAAAAAAAAATAGTTAAGTTTTGTACGTGTCCAGAGGGGTAGAACAGGCCTCCCACGAGAGTTGTTTTCCAATACAGCACTTGACCTCCGGCGGTCGCTGTGTTGTACTGTTGTCTGTGCGACGAAGCACCAGACCCGAGATACCGATTTTTTAAAAGAAATAACTTTAATGTAATTTTATTTTAGTGTGCACCTTTGATAATAACCACGCCTAAGTCTGTATTCGTTTCAGTCGACATCTTAATGGTTATCATGTATATGCTTTGGTTTAATATTATAATTATTGACCGTGGTTCGATTATTATTATTTAATATTTTTTTAGCGATTGGTCATTTTTTTTATTATTATTATAGGCACTACAAATGTTTGACGATTTGATTTTTTTTTATCTTTTTGTCTTTGGTTAACTCTATAGTTTTCAGTCCCAAATTTAATTATATCTTCCAATAAAAATAATTACGCAGACGGAGGTGGATAAATTCAAAGTACGAATACTGAAAATATTTGATTTAATTATGTCTGTCAAACATATTTTGAAATTTTTTATTTATTGTTTTGGTTTCTAATTTAACTTATTATTATAAGTAGGTATGCAAAAGAACATTAATATTGTTGAATAACACTTTCATAAAATATTTTTATAACGATATTTTTAAAGATATATTATGCTTATAGTAATGGTAATCTATTATGTATATTATATTTTGATTGCTCGAGTATTTAATGTGCTGTATTTTAGTGTGATACATAAATTGGATTTTAATTGGTTTTTAATTTATATAAATTAAGTAGGATTAGCTTGTGCTTATGTATTATATATTCAACTCCAGTAAATCCATATCACGGATATTAACTGTTAATCCCTAGTTACGCATGTTATTAATGAATTATACCTTTTATTTTTAAAGAATATATTTGGACCTTCTGAGATTCACGATTTGAATGATAATAATATTTTTAATTTTAATGACCAAATAATGTATTTCATATAATATGTATAATTCCACATAATAATAAAGTATAATAATATATAGTGATAATAAAATCTTCAATTACGTTCAAAATGCCTGCATTTAAAAATAAATAAACAAATATTATAACATTGAGTAGCACATTAAAAAAATATGAATATGATACAAATGTGTTTTGACCTCAAACATAAACAAGCATGAAACTTTAAGAAATGTATATTTTAAACGAAGGGACGAAATTATAATAATTGAACAATAATGATGTGTGTGTTTTTGAATCTTATGACATATATAGATTCAGAATAAATGCTTCAACCTTCAACTTTGAGGGTAATTTCCGGTAGAAAATTAGATCTAGTCAAGATTTCAGGGGTCAAAAACGAAATTCCAATTACTTTTTAAAAAAAATCGGTAAAAAGTAAAAACAGAATAAAATAACTGAAAAAACGGAAATACTTCTTGCCAAACAATTTAAAATATAATGATATAATTTTAAAAATATTTTGTCTCTCTTGAGTTATTTACTGACATTTCTAATTTTTACTTTTTTAGTTTTATTTTCGAAATATTATGTATGATACAATTTTTCTTTGTAAGTTAAAGTGCTTGATAGTTGAATTATACATTCATCGTAAGTTTTTCTTAGGTAAGCTAACATTCGTAATTATATAATTACATCTACTATAGGCTGTAATACATTTAAACTGTATATCTAATATGTTTGTATATGTATGGGGTAAAATTGGGATTATCTGTTTACTGTTTATATATGTATGTGATAATCATGATACATGTGAACCACTGTACTTATGTGGCATATATAATATATGAATGTAAGTATACTATAATATAACAGCGATCCTTAACCATAAGATAGCGACCCAAATTTGGGTCACGAATAATTTTGAATGAATTACCAAAAAATATGTTATAAAAAATGTTATTAATATAAATAATGCGAGTAAAAAAATAAAAATAAATAAAAATAGTTACTTTTAGTTACGGACATACTCAATGGACACTTTTGTTTTTTTTCCAAACAAACTTTTAAACGTTTTAAATGCAACCAACAAGAATAGGTTTTCAACGCCGAATTATTAATAATACACTCTTACAAGAGGGTGTACAGAAAGTTTGGAAACGTACATGAAAAGCGTTTGTAAACTTTCTACACACGTGTTTCTAGTTTATCTATATAGTAAATATATTAATATTTTAATCATTTTTCTTTATGATATGAACGAAAATTACGACTGATAGATTCGCCGCACTGGACAAGGATTTTAGTGGACAACCTAGACGAATCGGCTGGACTTTAGACTCACTTAAGGCAGTTGTGTAATGTCTATGTATTACGCTTAAGTGTGCTATTTTGCATTAAAATATTTAAAGACTTATGGATTTGACCGATTTGAGCACCCCAAAGATGGTTTACTGGATTTATAATGTCGCTGGGAACCACAGCCCGCCAAAAAAGTCTCAACTTATAGTAAAATCGAAATATTTATTATAATTATTATTATCTTGATATTATCGCACTAACAATATATTTTCATTTTTCGTCCACTTCGGTTTCTCCACTGATACGAAATATATTTTAACCTGCAGTAGATATTCGACCCGTAGGTACATATTAAATTCCGACTAGATTAAATTCACTCACTCACACCTACGCATATTTTACGTATACACGTTAACGTGTCGTGACATGACGAGGATATTCGGCTTGAATGTGTTCCGGCGGGTGCAGCGTTTAGAGTATACAGCATAGGTAGGTAACTATTCAATATATTTATGTATTATAACTATACCTATAGGTTACAGAAGGTTTGCGGATGGTCGACGAGTGTGACAACCACTAGTGCAAAAATAATGCAGCTGCACTATAATCTTCGTGCAAACGTTCTACGTGCATTAAATGAAAATGCATTCCGACCTACTTACCCGAAAATACGGCGTTTATCATAAATATACGAGTTTATAGTATATATACGTATAGTACAGTATGCCTATTTTCCTCATATTACAATATAACGTCGTCGTAGTTTTGTAAAATAATCCGAAAAGTTAATTGTTTGTAACAGCATTTTTGTTTTGTTAGACACTCAAGGCAGTCTACCATAGTTTTAGGGTTTTTCGATTGCAGAAACTTCACTTGACGAGTGATCTCGATAAGCCTATATTATTGATATCAAAAGGTTGTTTTTTTAATATTTTTTTGTTTCAACTCAAATTTCCACGGAGTTATTGATTAGAACTAACTTTTAATTGAATTGTTCAACTTCGCTTTTACTTGGTATCTTGTCCACCCATAATGTAAAACTTTCGACTTGTTTAAGTTGTTCAGGTCGCATTCGATACAATACTATACAATATACGATACAATTAATCTAAAGAAAAAAACCACTTAATTATAACTTACTATAGTAATTAATACAATAAATTAAATTATACAGTTGATCAAAGTAGTTGATGTTACGTCTGTGTCTTATAATAAAAGTAATTGGGATAGTATAATATATGTTGTAAGTACGGAATTTCATAAGCTCAAGTGTCATTAACTTTGTCGTAAATTCCACAGCTTTTCCGTACAATTTATTTAACGCATACTATTCCAATCGGCTCAAGGATAACTGGATCAAGTACAAATGCACACCTTTAAAAAGTGTAATGACCATAACTAAACCATCGTAATGGGAGCAAGACTAACGGACATAATAACGTATACTAATAATAATACGAAAGGAAAATTTTTAACTATGTATATATACTATCCACGTCGTGCTAGACGAAATGCTGAACGAAAAAAAAAACAGGAGATGAAAAATATAATTGGGATCTTTGTGAGATCTTGCTGAGTGTCTTTTGATTCCCTAAAAGGAATTTTTGAACAGTTTTCAGATCTAAAAAAAATGAAAAAAAAAGGTACGAGAAAACTCTCTTTACAATAACAAAACGAAACGTTAAGGCCACATCAACAATGCTTTCAGTCGAGTGGTAACCTCGTTAAACCGTCATGACTTTTTTTTTCACTGACCCAGTCACAGAAGTAAACATTAAATTGAATGACTTCCGAGCGAGAAAAAACCAATAGAATAACATATCAAAGAAACCGATACTGCTGTGGTCGTCGGGCTGCAATTATTTCATAAATTATTACAAGCAGCATTTTGTTACGACCAAATTAAGGGTCAAATGTCATTATACTACTGCAATAGGTCTTAATAAAAAAAAAAAATTTATACAACCAGTAGCTTAGCCACTTCATTCAGATACAACAAAAAACAATATTCTGTAACTATTTTTATGTTTTTCTTTTAACATTCCAAATTATGATGCGATTACATTATTTGATTTTGCTATATTTTATTCACAAAATAATTATGCATTTGACTTTTAGTTAACATAAAAACCCTTCTCATTATCCAATAGTATACAAAAGTATTACATTAATTCCTTCAACCCAACTTAATTTATAATATTTAAATAGTTTTTATATTCTGTACTCAAAGGTCATGCAAACACTCAAGCCCCGTGAAAGTTTCTTCCATCATATTATGTAAGCAATTAGTAATTTACTACACAGTTATGCAAGCACTTCGAAATATGTTATTTTTATAAACATTACTTGATGCAATATATTTTAGTGAACAATACAGCGTATTATACCAATATGAATACAAAATCAATAATCAATCATCAATGACTAAGGTACAACACTTTAAAAAGGACTTCAAAAAATGTTTAGCGGTGTCACGGAAGGGATCAAATTTGAATTGGAGACATTGCAAATAAAGGACTAAATCAGCCCGGATGTCCGTGTTTTTCGAGTGATTAAGTTTTGATGAAAAAAAATATTTCATTTTATTTGTATTCTTTGTGGCGAGGGTAGACTTTTTGCCTTGTTTGGTGACTTTGATGGGTGGGCACGGGGGCACGCATTGTTGAAAAAACCAATAACTTTCCGGATGTTCTGCTCAAAGTCCGCACAGGACTGCGAGTCATGTACGTTTTGTCGTCTACGTGAGTACCTATACTGTTCGAATGTAGGAGCATTTTTTTTCCTTATACTTTTTCATACCGGAATATTCCACTGCCCAACGTTGATCTCGTCAAGCCTAACCAACGGTCGTTCGTGTGTTAATGTCGTCGTGGCAGATTTTTTTCAAAATTACTAATGGAACTGGGACTGGAAATTCAAAGTTGGTTGTATTCAACTACTGTGGTATTTATTTTTATTTTTCAATCCTTCGTAGTTAAAAACAAAAATAGTTTTTTCATTCTTATCCAGCGCCTTCTACAGATATAGCTTGTCGAACAAATTTATTTATTTTTGTTTGTTTTACCTACCTATACGTATTATAAAATTTAAGCAACTCGCTTCTACAGAGTGATATTATCATTTCATGCGGTTCGATAAAAAGTTTTGACATGATGTTTCGAATAGATATATTAATATGCAAAATTCACTGCAGCAAGTATATAATATTATGTTATAAAGTATTATGAAACTATTATGATAGTTAATTTTACCATCGATTTCATTTACTGTGCTACGGAGTACTGCCGTTTACTTATTAGACAAGTCATGATAAATAAATGATGTAGTTGTGCAGTGTCAATAACATACAGGGTGGTCCATTTAAAGGTTTTTGCCCATTATTTTAAAAAGTTCCAACTTTTTCTTTTTATATAATTTGTTATCATTTTAAAACAAAATGCCTGAAAAACGTTTCGTCATCATTTTATAAAAGTTTTAAACTATCAACATTCATATGATGATACAGAATATTGTTTGGACTATTTTGATCTAAAAATATATGATTCTGGCCAATTAGTTTGTTAGTTGAAAGCATTTAAAGTTTAGATGAGCTGGAAAAGAATGAGTTGTACAAGGGGTACTCCAAAAAACGTTATTCGACTAATCTAGACTTTAAATAGTTTGAATTTACTAATTACTCAACCAACATTTTATATTTTTTCAGAAATTTCGTTTTGAAATAACAATAAATTGTATACAAATAATATTTTCAACAAAGTCACAACTTTTCGAAATAACGAGTGTAGACACTTAAATGGATCACCTAGTATATAATTATATAACATATCGGTGAGATGTTTATTTTTATCTGATTTTGAGAGTCTTTCGCTTTCTTTTTCACTAGCCAATGCTGTTTATTTTTAATGAACTGTCTAGTAAATATAATAATATAAAGCCATGTCTGACGATTGTGGTTTAAGTACGGTGTTTTCGAGTATTATAGTAGTGATCTTTTGAAAGTTTTACTTGACCCATAGCATTTTTTATGGACTGTTTAATTAATACTAAGCAATCGAATACTGTTAATGGGACGGTACCCCGAAACAGTAGCGTTTACAGACACACAATGAACGCTATTATAATGTAATCGTGTCAACTAAAAAAAAAAAGAACAGATATTAAAGTCACAGCGTTAACGTGACTACTGTGTATAATCAATACCGTTAACACTAAAATATACACTTAAAGAATTATATTAAACTTGTTCGAATTACTTATAGTTTATTACACACATTGTGTATATTTTATAGTGTACGTTATACGTTTTATTTGTGATCGTTTTTATTGCAGCGTTTCACTATAGTAAAATAATATAATATAAAATTCGAAAATTGGCACTTGGGCTGTAAAATGCTAAGTAATTTTCCCCTGGAAATTATAGTTAATAAAACTGTACTTTTTATGAGATTTTGAAAAAAAAAATTTTTGGTTTTAACTTTGAATACAGATAAAATAATTATAACAATTTAGATTTCACGAATGTAATTTAATAACAGAGTAAGCTCCTTCAAATCCAGGCGGATAACCAAACTAGTCAGAGCCTGTGGGGATGGTGAACTCGTAAAAAGAAAAGGTAGACTATGATTTAGTTGAATATATGGTTTCATGTAAAATATTAAATATGGTGACTAAATGCTATTTAAATTATACGTTCCACACGCACACACTACAATAGTAGCATACATAGCGATTATATATCATGATCGTTTACTTACACAAAGTGAAGACTATAATATAATTATATACCTAACACGAGTATTATTCGCATTAAATATTTTGATACAAGTAGTGGGTAGTGGTGATGCCTACAATACGCCCAATAGATGAGAGGTTATTTAACTGTTCATTGTATGAAACATTTTGGAATTTTTTAATTTTTACGTCCAACAACATACTAATGAACGTTTTTAATGCCCATTAAT
This sequence comes from Myzus persicae, assembly GCF_001856785.1. NCBI lineage: Eukaryota > Metazoa > Arthropoda > Insecta > Hemiptera > Aphididae > Myzus > Myzus persicae. The sequence continues at coordinate 175,196 of NW_019101919.1, read as the reverse complement.
TTTTTTTTTGTCAATCGCTATCTTTTCGATAATTTTTAGTATATAGCGCAGAGAGTGGTGAAACTTCGTTGAACACCATAGATCCAAAAATAATATTACAACACTTGTACACTCATAATCGGCGTAGATAGGTGACGACCAATGATAAAATTAAATAATTCAATAAACATATTAATAAAATATGTATAATATAATTACTATACTGTACATAATATATATAATATAGTACTATATTATACTCGTATTTATATGTTATGCAAAAAATGTATCTTTTTTTATTACTAAGCAAACTGTCCCTGGCATCTGTGGCCATTGTATGTAACATTGCATTCCAAATATAATTTATACATTACATATTAACGTTAATCAATGATATTAAGTTTTTTATTTTCATGATGTGGGCCCTTAATGCACCTAAAACGTAACGCAGTCTTAGACATTACGATCGAAATTCGTAAAAAATATGTATTTCGATTCGGTACACAATTCATAATATGAGACTTAAGTAAATAGGTATATGCAGGGTGTTTCACCAAGCACGATGCTCCCCCCCCCCCCATTTTAAATTCGATATTGAATTTATTCAAATCCCGATTTTCGGTGCACGCTTGTTGCGATTGGTCAATTGTTCTGTACATTTAGACGGAGGTAATAATATTGTTATTGTTTAATATTCCGTGCGACCTAGGTGAATGCGTTTTCGGTCGGACACGCTTCGCGGTCGATAAGACCAATTACTATTTGTCCGTTCCAACACGCAATCACACCACCGGCTTCAGACTTACCTCACCGCAACCACTGCACAGATGCCACGCGCCGCGGCTTACGCAAATGTCGGTCCGAGAACTCGAGATTCGCATTAATATTATAATGCCCGTCGAACGGTTGCGCCGAGTGAAGACCGTAGTATACCTAGTAGGTTTATGTACCGTGCCTGCGGTTATTTGTTGGTCCGGGTTGCTGGCTTTCGGGGTTAAGAGGTACATAATATATTATAGAGGAAGGCACCTACCTATAATCGGTCGGTCGAGTAAGTGACATGGTCGTTGTGCACTGTGACTAAGACGGTCGTCTGTTCGACTGCCGTCCAATGCCTACACCCACCTTTCGGCACTGCCACCTCCGCCGTGTGCCGCACCGAAGAGACCTTCGACCTTTAATGGACTTATGTGATTTACGCATCCTCCCGAGCCGCGGACTAATTGAACCGTAATCGACTTAATCTCCAGGTCGTCCCACACACACACGTACATAATTATTCACTACCATACAGTTTCTATCGTGCCACATCCGATTTGTGTACAGTTTTAACAATAATAATCGTGTGCGGGACACAATAATAATATTATTTTAATAGGAGTAGTGTATTATTATTACTACACATAGGTACAACGCCAGTGCACGAGTTTTCCCGATTCCATAGTCCATAATAATAACAGTCAATGTAGAGGTATCAAGGGTAATTATTGTCGTTGTTGGGATTACGTTTTACGTGTGTACCGCCGAATACGTGATCGGCTGCGTAATACGTGATATAGGTCTACTGCGCATGTCGAGACCGTCCGGTCGGTTGGAGAAGAATACTATACAGGTAAAATATTATTCGTTTCACAATATTATATCTCTGTCATGCGTTACCCATTATAATCGCCATAAATCAAAAAGCGATTTGAAAGCATTTTTCGACCTCATCGCATCTGTAAGAACGATTCAAATCACTTGTATACAGTTGAAACACCGACCGAAACGCATACGCACATAACGCTTATCAGCCACGTGCCCTTGACTATCTTGACGTGTCGTTTTAGTGAACTTAATGTACATTACACAGTTGTACTCACTTATGGCGCAATAATGTTACTCGACTGCAACCCGTTGAATAATAGATAAATCGTCTCCGGCCGAGGTGGCGGGAGCACGCCACAAACATTAGTCGGTGACGTATATTGTACGAAAGTATAATAATATAGTCCTAATCCTTTTACATTGTGTTGAAGCATTTAAGTTAATAATAATGCAGAAACGCGCCACAGCGAAAGACTCGCGACGACTGCCGTGTCGACGACAATATTATTATTATTATTACTATGTACGACATGATGTTTTGGTATTATTTAGACCGCCACCGCCGCCGTCGACGACGTATTATATTATTTAAGTTTCGTTTATCACAGACACGCCGAGAGAGCTAATAATATAGCAAAACCGGCCAAAGAGATTTAATTAAATCTCAAAAAGTTATAAATCAACCGCACAAAGACAAAATATAGTATTATAATATAGCGGTTTGTTATAATATATAGTTGCTATTAGAGCGCTTAAGATTGTAATTTTGAGATAAACTCTCGCACACCGTGGAAGTCTGGGCGCGAAAGAAATGAAGGCAAAGTCGAAAAGACCTATAACTCCAACATTTGCAACGCTACTTTATATATTTTTCCTCTACAATAATATTTATTTATAAAACATATATTTTTGTGCTATCGAGTAATCGAGTAAGTAGAATAAAGTATTATTTCGACAAAAATTAATTATAAATACTAAACTATACTAGGCACCTACGCGTAATATACATGAATTATGGTGTACCTATTTCATTTTAGCTTGACATCGTCATGTTTATTTAAAACAATATTGAATATTGATAATTCAAAATTGGTATATTATTAGGTAGGTACTTACTACTTATGTATAGCTTGTAAAAGTTGTTTCGTTTGATTGTGGACATTTTTGGTATTTTTTATATATTGTATATTTAGGCTGTCAGTGAAGCCCATTACTCGCAACCAAGTGTGCAGAATAAGTGGGTTCTCTGTATATATATAAATACATAAATATTTTTTTGGTGATAAATGAATCAAATACTTTTAAACAGACCAATTCTTTTTAAACTGATTACACATCACCGCATACAGGTCACAATAAAATCAATTGGAAATTGTATTGAGTAAAATTGTTACAACATTACGAGGGAACATTACACGATGCGCAAAATTTAAACATAATTCAACATAATTGGTTTTACATGTCGGTTTCATCGTTTTTCTACGCAGTTAATAAAATTATGTTCTAATTCTGAACATTGTGCATGTATGGACCGGGCTCACTGATATTTATAACAACGTCCGATACCTACTCGAACCTACCCTGAATCGAAACCATCAAAAATTCAACAGTGTAATAAAATATTATAATAAACAAATTCACCACAGTAAATAATAATAATAATGTTGCTGCAAGCTAAATTTAATTCGAAACTATGCACAGACGATCTCTTATTTACTCCACTGTTCCTAGTCAGACGACTAAAATCCAGTAAATAATAACACCGTGTTTCGAGCTCGTTTATAATTGCATTTCCGAATTAGGGTTTTAAAAATTAATCAAATCCGCTTTCGGTAAACCATATACCGTGGACTATTCTTATTAATAATAATTAGGTACACGTAAAAAATAAATATAAGCACAAAGTTTATAATACATGCATCCATGTAGGTAAATAATATACCTACATAATAATTTTTTTTGGATCACTTAATATTAACTTTGTAGATCAATTTTCTGTTTTAAGTGTATTTTTTAAACTATACAAAATTTTTTTTTTAATGTATAACTCCGAAGACAAAATATAACTGTTCCTGAGAATTCCACTAGCCTTTTATTGTGAGTACCTAGACGTCATGCATCTCACTCCCCGAGTTTAAAATTTTAATTTTAATTAGTCATAAAAAAATTCCGATTCGTTCAATGTTCGATTTATATATGTATCGACATTTTCTGAAAAATATGCTGATCAATCTGCAAAAAGGGAAGTCATTTAAAAAATATAAAAACATGAAAGTGAAAATCTGATAATTTCCTCTGCAGGATATCATTAGATTTCTTACCCACCTCGTCATTGAGTATAGGCTACTTGAATTTTAAATTTAACAACATTTTAACTTCGAACGCTTATAAATAAAAGTTATAAATTAAAATTATTTTAAAAAGTTATACTATAATATAATTTGAAAATTTATCAGACATAAATATTAAAATAAAAGTGAAATATCTATAGGTTACTATTGTTTTTTGAATTACCTTAAAAAGAACAAAACAAATTTTCCCAAAACTCGATGTTCAGTAAATATTTTTGTTACCACTGTTTTTTTGTTAGTTTATCCCAATTATTAAATGAAAGCACTGAGAATTTTTTACTATCGACCCAATTAGGTCAAATTTTCTATCAAAAAGCTCACCCAATGTCGAAGATTGCAGCTAATTGTCCCAACCTAAACTCGATGATGGACAAAAAAATAATATAGAAAAAAACAAGTCATTTTTGCAAAACCTGTAGGTAGTTCTACTCAGAATCTAAAATAGTAAAAGTATAATTTTTTTTCAAAATATACTGATAATATTATTATTATTTATAATGACTTCAAATAATGTCAAAGAAAAATTTTCCAGTTTACCACCCCATATAATCTTTCTACTGTGATATTATTCTTTGCAATGACAATATCAAACATTTTATTTTCGACCGTTCCTCAAAATCGTTCTCCTATTGTATTTAATTCTCACAGATTCGTTGTCTTTAGGACAGTGTTCAGTGTTCAAGCCAAAACAAATGATTTTGTTCTACATTTTCGTAGTATCTGTGGTGGCATTATGTGTATACATTTTAATAATTATCCAATCGCTTTTCGTTTTTAAAAGTATTTCATCAAAATACGCGTAAAACTAGTTTGGTCGCAACACTTGTCACTCTTATACCTACCTACTTATGATAATTAATATTGCTTGTTTATTTACTTTTTTTTTTGGTAATTAGAACGCTAACAAATCTATATAATTGTGCAATTGTTTTACGCCGGGACACGGGCAACGAAACAAACCAATTATTTTAGAGCAACACATTTCTTTAACACCGAAGTTAAATTGTTTTATTGTCATAATAGCTCGTAATTATTATCCCTCGTTAAGTTTGGAGTACCTACCTATTTTATTTTAAAATATGTACTATTAGTATACACAATGAATCTTGTCAACACACCTAATTATTTAAATATTATTATACAGCCACTAATTAGTGTTTTTTTATTTTTTTATCGTTATTATTAGTACGATCATATTATTATTCAATAAGGATAATTACTAAATTATTGAATCCGGAATACTGCACCGGTACTGATGCTATAAAAAAATGAATGATGAGTGTTCAACAATTTTTGACTGCAACTTTACGTAATACATTTAACGAAAAATGTTTTATTTTAATGTTGTATGGTTTTATCTAAAATACAGTTCGTTGGAAGTTCTGATATTTAAAAGGCATACTATTTATCAATAGTTTTCTTTTTTAATTTAATTACGATTCTAAATTGTTAAAATCTATATTTACATATAGATGATAGGTATACGTACGCTTTACATATTGCACTAGGTATTAAGGTATTACTTCTTTGGTTCTTCACAAGTGTATATAAGTAGAATAATTTTTTTAGGTTACCTTTTATAGGTACACCAACAAAATTCAGTAGGTAGTTATTATAAATACTGTTAAAATAATTAAGAAAATAAATACAAATTGTGTAGTTTACTAAACGTATTTTAGTGAATTTACAATTTGTATAATCAAATAAAAAGTTAATAAACAAAAACAATATATTTAAATTAAAACATTTACAATATATTTTATAATAAATAACTAATGACGTATTGTACTCCCAATCATTATTATAAAAAAAGGAAAAAAAATTTTCATCTTAATTTTTTTCTTTTTTAAATGTTATCTTCCCTTTGAATAGTTTTTAGAACAAAACTTCAATTTGAACTCGAATACTTATATATTATATTATTTATGGTTAGTGATTATCCTGCCAACAATATATGCACTTTACGCCTCACGCTTATGCTGGGGCCATTGTGGCATTCTAACTGTGGTTATGTCGTTTGGTATTATGATATCGTAGCCATGCTGCAACGGTTCCTTCTTTCTAATATCTACTTACACATGTGAAGGGTGTGACAATAAAATCATGTCAAACAAAAATCATTAAATTCAATAATCAGTTGTAATATTATTTTATTAAAACGGTGTCTGTGTACATTTTCAATAATAATCGTAATTTTTTGATTTTAAAATCAATAAGCAACTTTTTTTACTTTAACAGTTTTATGAGCGTTATTGTTAGTTTTTAGGATATTTTTTATTTAAGATCATTTTTTGTGTTCTATACATCATAAATGCTGTTTTTTGGCGATTTTTCTAGATTCTAATTATTATGTTTTATTATGCAATTGCCATGTATAATTATAGGCACTATTTACGTACCATAATAATTCCGACATTCTCTGTCCAAAGTTTGCATTATAAATAACAATAATAATCAGTGATGTGATATTCGGAGTTTGCTGCCGTAGTCCTTTAAATGGCATTATAGTATTGTTATCACGATATCATCGACAGTAATTATCCTAAACCGAAAACACAGAATCGTGTATGCGTGTATCGCGCATATAAGTGTATGTGTATAAAACTACTGCACTTGCTTGCTAAATATTATGTTCCATAATGCCGCATCATCACGCATGTCATAATTTATAGGATGATAAAACGAGTCACATAACGACGATGCCAATCGATAATTTCACGAATAACGTAAGTTCAATAAAATATAATAACAAACATTTTGGTCATCTCCTCTGTAAATTTACTTACTTATGAACTACAGTAGCTGTATAGTACAATACATTGTTTCCATAAAAACCGTCCTTATTTTTTTTTTATTAGGTTGAACTAAAGCCAGTTGAGAAATTAAATTATTTTATCGCTAATTTTTTTGTAAAAATATTTTCACAGCTACAGAATAACTCAAACAAACATTTTACTTTGCAAATATACGTTTTTGAAGTTGCGCGTTTTAAACAAAAGCTCTACGAACAACACAATAAATTGAAAATAAAATAATGTAACCATGGGGTTTAATTAATATTGACAATTTGCATCCAAACTAAGCTATTAAATCAAGTACTCAGAATCGTTTCAAATATAAATTTGGGTATTTTATCATATTAATATAATTTGCTTTCAATATTTTTTGTATGATTATAATATTCAGTTTAGAAGTATTCTGAATATATTTCAATAAAATTGCATTTTTTTTTTAAATTTAAACATTTATTATATTTCAGTGCTATAGAATATGAGCTTTTTGATCTATAATGAAGTAATTATAAATATATCATAGTTTTATGTAAAACATCTTAAATGAATCGTACAACATTTTTATGTGGATAGCTACATGGTAAGATTTATAACCTAAAAAAAAGTGACTCCATGTGTTAAAAACACAACGGCCATGTACAATATTATGTACAATAGCAGGTATTCTAATTTTTTATAACACTGCAGTGGTCGACGGTAAATCCAAAAGGCAAAGTTTAATCATCAACGATTTATCTTACAACAAAAAAAATTAAAGCTTTGTTTATTTTTTTAGATTTTAATTCTCTAACATTCTTGTGGGTATAGTGTGAACTCCGCATCCTGGTATCGCATAATCGCCAGGTTCCCTAGAGGTATAAAATGTTTTCAGGGTTTCGGTTTCTTTCCTGGTAACATTATTGTTATTATTTTATGTGTAGATCTATAAAAGGGATAAATCCACATCATTGGTATCGGAATCACCGTAATCGTGGTATTTTCATCATATATAATATTGCATATTTTTTTATTAGGTATGTTATTACTTTGGTGGCAACAGACTTCGGTGATATTTGTTATTGTTGTTATCGTGACCATGGTTGGTGATGGTAGACCGAACCATTATGCATCCGTACAAGTCCTGTTGTTACATTTAAAATCCGAAAGAAAACCATTAAAACTAAAATCGAAAATTGTTTAAACCCATTATTATAATTTACCTGTACCTACATAGGTACTTGCACGTAAAATCACCTCTCCGGGAGGTTTCTTTGTTTTCGGAACTGTCCAAGGTTCTGGGGTTGGAACAGTATCAGACATAGACACCTGTATATTATTATGTAATGTAAGTACACTATGTCCCTAATACACGTACGCGCTTGTAAAACTCACCGCTGACGTGTCTCACTTATTATTTATAATTATGTTTGGAGTAAGGACCTGAATATGATGATTATAAACTAATAACTTATTTATATCCATTATAACAAAATACTCTGCAATGGGGGTAAGAAATGTTTTGCTGCATACTATTTGTGGTGGGATAGGGGTTTACTCCTAAACATAAAAAACCCGATTGTAAGTAATAAAATGAATGCCCCCTCAACTTTTTATGGTCTAAAGTGAGGGTTTCCAACCTACGCCAACCTACGCCAAGCTATTCAAACCTTAAGCTCATCGATGTTTTGAGAATGCATTAGTTAAAAATATAGTTCTTATGTCATATTCAATTTCATAATTCATTACCTTTCCATCCCTATCTAAATAATTTTGGCTGTGATACCAAAGAGCATCACAGATTTATCTGGGGGGGGGGGGGAAATCGGGACCAAAAACTAGGATATTTGTGTAATTAATTTAATATAATGTCACTTATATTATTTATAAGCTTTCTTACTACCGCAATGTGACGGAGTAGCCAATATTATAAAGTCCCAACAACCTACGAACAATAGTTGGGTATCTCGGGAGGAGGCGCTCGGGCCAATGAGTTTATAATAACACGCGTAAAAACCGATGGTTTTCACGCTGTACGTCAGTCCACAATCATAATATTAATAAAATATTGTTCTGTGCAACAAGCAGAGTAGCTATTTACCAAGACGTGTCTGGGCATATTTTTTTTACGCACAATATTTGATGAGTAATGGTAACAATATTCTAAATGTATGGTGAAAATTAGGGGCTCCTAAAAAATGTTCAGCTTTTTTTAACCGGGGGCCATGGCCTCAACTTTATCCGGGATTAATGGTGAAGTACTACTTTGAGTAGCAAAATTTAAAATTTTAAATATTTCATAAACGACTTTATAAGTTTTTTTACTAGGTGTTGGATTTCTAAATTACATTGTGTTTGATTCGTAATAAATAACTACTTTACAGTTTGTATTAATAAGTCTAACCGAAAGCGAGTAACTAGCATACATAAGATATTGCTAACCTAAAATGTAACGCCCATTGACAACGTCAACAATTAAGAGTTGTGTGTTACACAGTGATGGGATATTATACTTTATAATACAGACATGCAGTCGTCTACGAGTTACGACTAACTGTTCGAGTGCAGCTTAGTTCATGTTCGCTTACTTCAAAAGCACGATGATATTATGCCATCGAACGTTTACTCGTTGCAGTTTTAATTTATTTTTTTTTTTGGTCGAAACGGCGTCCTATAACCTACAACGTTTCATACGAATAATACAATTTATATATTCATACCGTTTATCATTTTCTTCGCCCGACAATATAGTCCCCTTCCGCTAATTCATTTTGATTTACGTATATACGTGCTTTACGCCGTCGGTCTTACCTTTATATCCGCTCTTTCCCGAAATAATAAAAATAAATGTAAACGAACAAAAAAACAAAAAACCAACTAACGATAGGTATGCAGTTTACCGGCGCACACTAATGAAATAAAACGTAAAATATAGTTGGTGCGCGATAGAGAAAATCACCATATTATCCAGGATTTACAGCGGCCGGTGTAACAAGACGGTTAGGTGTTTGGGTTTTTTTTATCCGACACCAGAATAGTTTGTTCAATTTGAATTTATGAAACTCGCCTGGTTTGAAATCGTTTTTCGTTCAGAGACTGCCTCACTGTTTGTGAAACCCACAAAGTATAAACTAGGTACCTACCTATAGGTATAGGTTAGGTTAGGTTAGGTTTGAAGTTAAACGCATTTGACGGATTCTAATTATATTGTATTGGTGTGACTAGTGCTACTCAACACACACACACAACTCACTGTATTGGTATGTACTTATGTGGTCTTACGGTGAATTAATGACTTCCTACTTCCTGTCAAAATTGCACAGGTTAAACTTTTAGACATAATAACTTTGACGTACAGATTAAGTGGTAAATATAGTCTATACTCGTTAATATTGACATAAAAACAAAAATACCATCCCCAAAATATCAGTACCTATACCTACTTGATAATTGTTATAATCTAATTCAATTGTCAACCATATTATTATTAACATTTACAAGAACAGGCAAAATCTAATTTAGTTCTAAATCAAAAATATTCTAAATGGCCCAAGTCAAATCAAAAATCTGAATTGGGGCCAACATTTTTTTTTTAGGAAAAAAAAACAAATATAATATATTTTAAGTTAACGATTTTAAAAATAAATTCATCAGAATAATAATATAGAACACGTTCAAAAATGGGGGTTACTGACTTAACCTTAGCCCACTTGGATATGCGCCTGATATAGTCTCATTATAAATTCTCTAGACGTTCTTACTGTACCATACAGCAAAGTCGTTCAAAAGTTAAAAACCTTTCTTAGGTAGCTAAAAGAAACAGCCAACCGTCTATTATTATTTTAACCTAGTGATGTAACTACAACTTACCATATGATGATTCAAATTTCTATACTTTTCATAATATCCTATTTAGTAAGAAATATTATTAAGTTGAAATATCCATATGCACCATAATATACCTAGGTGTTATGTAGGTACCTACTTCTGATATGTCATATTATGTATATTTTAATAGAGTCGAAATGCTCTGAATATCATAATATAATTTTAGCAGGCCAGGGAAGATAGGCAATTTTTGGCCTACCAGGGCATTTTAATAAGGATCCATAAATTAAAAAACTAGAAATATGCGGTGAAAATTTTTAAGTATCTACGATTATTCATTTTCATAATTGAGTAAAACAAAGAAAACAAGAAAAAATATTTTTCTGTAAAATGTCCTGTTTTCTATATTTTAAATTTTGAATGTATTGATTTTACAAATCGAAAAAATCGTCAGCCTTGAACTTTTGAAATGGTTTCTGGTAACAAATTGTAAATAGTTTGGTCAAGATTGAAGATTCTCAGTGTCTTTCAGAAGCGTCTATAATAACAAAAAAAACTAGACAAAGTCGGGTCCACAATAGATAACTGATAAAGTGACAACACTATAGTTAAGTTATACATAGTTCAGAATTAAGATTTAGTTTATCAACTAATTTCTGTCTTATAATTAAAATACCTACTGCGGACCACCTAGTTTAATTTGTACTACTGTTAAATGTTAAATTAGTACCTAAATAAATGAAATAATTTATGTGTAATTGAGAATTTATTATTTGTTATTGATTTCATTTTCTAGGTAGTTAAAATTATTTTTTTTCTAATTTTGTTTAAATGGTTAATATAATTTGTAAATATGTAAATGATGGAAATCTATAATCACAATTATTATTTTTTTTCATCAATTCATTACCAATTTACTATTATGTGTTAAAGTCTGTACAAATGTTAATATTTTTATTATTATTTTAAATAGAAAATCGGAAAACTTTTTGTTCTGAGAGAAAAAATCATACGAAATGTAGTATTTATTTATGCAAATTATAAACCATTTAATATATATATATATAATTCAAAATAATAATAAATTACAATCAACGGTGCTTATCATATTATGTTAATATGATGATAATGTATCGCTAATCAGCCAAACAAATGCGATTGATAAAACTTCTCTAAATATGTATATCACATAATAGGGCGGCAATGACCATATTATATAATCCATAGGTATTATATAATAATAACTGACGTAACCTTTACTCGGAGACTCGGGCTCGTGGTTCGGTAGTTGGCATGAAAACGATTTTTACAGGGAAAATTATGGTGATGTGGGTGGCTGGTGGCCACCGGACGTTGACCGAAGCACGGTCGGGAGGTGACACAAAGCACAGGAAGTGGCACTGGGCGTGTATCCGTAATAACACATTATTAGGCGGATTCGAAGAGTACGTAAAGTAATCACGAGTTGCTGCGGCGGAGCACGTTTGACCTGCACAATATTTTATGTCGTCGTCACGAACGTAAATACGACGGTACTAAAGGCTCGCAAAACCAGACCTGACTAAATGTCGCGGAGGCGGAAGGTTAGGCTCTTAGGCCTTAGGATACACGGTAACTGGTGGATCAGGCAAGTTAGGCGGAGTGGAGAGCGACCTCATACCGTTATCTCGGAGAAACATACATTTTAAGCAGATATATATTGTGAACAACTGCTAATTTGATCAAATTATTAAACTTTCAACTAGGTAGGTATGATGACTAATCGACCCTATTTCTTGGAAACGAATTGGAATATCAGTCATTAGAACAGAGAATATATAACAAAACAAGAATTATGAAATATACAAACAGTATGATACCACATTCGTATATGTATTGGTAAAAAAATAACTATTCACATATTGTTTTGAACGAGATAGATTAGATTGTTTTACACATTCAATTCAAGTAGTTAAGTTACAAAGCTAATATGAATTTTAAAAAAATTAACTAGTTTATGCCTAGCTTAGCTATTATGTTAGGTTGTGTCTATTACTATAGGTTATGAATTAATAAGTAAATGTTGATATGCCTACCTTAAACAGTGTGAATAGATAACTTAAAATTAATGAAAATATTTTTAAAATATTGTGTATAATATAATAATAAACGTATAAAAATGTTTGAAGAAACTATAAATAATTATTTTTTAATTACAAAAATAAACTAAATTTGTGATGCTACCACCATTTTTGCATTTTTTACCTAACTTAATCCAATTCTACAATTTCCCTTAATTTGCTAGAGACAAACCTCGAATTGAAGATTGAAACAATTTTACTGCTCTTGAAGTGATATTAGACACAAATAATTATCTCACCTCACCGTAAAACCAATCGTATCGCCTAGAATATAAAAAAATGTAATTGTAATTTTAGACCCGTCATTTGTGATAATATAAAAACAGTTCCTGCTAAAATAATATAAATTAAATTAAGATTATTTTTTTATTGTAATATTGACATAATAGCAATATTACAGCACTATAGTCCATAATACGTCAAACCAATAAAGATTTAATTTATATTTAAGTCTTATAAAATAGTTTTTTTTATTAAAAGTGCTCTTTCACTTACTTCCATCACTGAAATGTCGAGTTGCATACTCCTCCAAATTCGAAGTTTTGAATAGGTACTGCCAATTTTTCAAATTAATTACAATGCAATACACTATATTTAAACATTACACAATATTACAATAATATTAAACTATACAACGACGTAATAATAAACCTTCAGGGACTACGTTTTACGCGACTTTTATGTAATCCACATATTACACATGCATCGAAAAGTACCTACGTATTACTGTTGTTATAAGCAAATACAGTGGAAAAGAATAATATGTTTTGCAAATAGACGTTTCTTACTCGAATTGTCGCAATTCAAACTGTCCGTGGAAACACATTGTGTACTCCGGATTTACATCCACTGTGTTTTTCCAGATGATATTTACATCGAACTCGATCGCAATCAAGTGCACTTGCATTTTGTAAATTTAACACGATTGCGTAATACCGAGTACCCTACCACGGAATAAATCTACAAAAACAACCTTAGAGTGCCAAGTCGTAGCTAGTTTTCCCCACGACTGTGCAGTTATTTGATAATCGTACTACCACAACTATTAAGAACGTATTCAGACGTGTGTGATTATTATTTTTTGTGTATAATTATTATATTACATTTTATCGAACACTGTGTTCTTCAAAGTAGTGTTATTTGGGTCCTATTTTGATTATGTTACTTATACATAAACTCGGCATGTGATCTAAATTTGCCATTTGGATGGTCGAGTAGTTTCAAACGCTGATGATACTTATTGTCTACTTTTCACGGACAAATCGTGGGAAGAAGTCAGCTAGCTACGATATAGGTATGAATTCAGTTCATTAATGCTTTTGTGACAGAAATTTCATATTAAATCATGATAAACAATGTTTAAGACTTTTTCCATACATAAGACTTTCATAAATGTTAATTCAATAATAACACACAGCTGCACGAACAATAAAATATGCAACTATCACACTAGTAAAAGTATTGAAGAAGTTTCAAGAATACGATATTAAGGTACTATTTTTGACAACAACTTACTTAAGATGGAATAAACGAGCTATAACATATTAATGTATTAAAATCAAAAAGTTGATACCTAAATATACTCTAAGTATGATGTATTTTGCTTTGTTTTAATCAATTTATCAATATGGTTTATTAGTGTATGGTGGATTATGGCATTTCAAAACAACTGTAGTTAATCAAAATAATATAGTACGAACCTGCTTGAATAAAAGTACTTTGAAAAGGTTGACTAGAAAAAACTGCTTAAATTTAGGCATGTTATCAGTTATAAAAAAATTGTAATTATGTCTGTGTACATAAAAGTTCTATTAAAAAAATCTAGTAGTCCTTTTTATGAGAACAAAAGAGAAAATAGAGACTTCAATATTCCTGTCAAATATGCAAAAAAATCTTTTGGATAGTCTTTTGTTGACTAGGGCCTATTTATATTAATTTAAAGCCTAATGAGTCTAAAATGAATATTCATTTAAATCATGGTATTGTTAAAAAAAATAGTATATAATTGGTTATTCTTAAAATTAGTTTAAATTAGAATTGTTAATTTACTTCCTTTTTCTACGTTAATCCTTTCTTATATAATGTATTATAATTTATATAGTTTGTTATTACGACAACTTCTTTAATTTTTTTTTTTACTCGTCTATTTGTTTGTTTATCTATTTATATTTTGAATGTAAGTTAAAACGATTTAAAATGTATACTCTCGATCGTTTACACAAGGTCAGCTTAAAATTGATTGATAAACATAAACTTGTACTTGTTATTTCTATATTGTTAATTTATGATGATTTTATATAAAAAAAAATTTTTTTAAAAGATTCCATTGATAATAATTATATGCCTAATAAGAAATTATTTATTATTACTTGAAAATTACTTATAATTGTATTATTACCTATTTATTTGTATATGATTAACCATTAGAATGGTACTTATAATTGTAAAGTCTGTTTACTTTCCTACAATTGCATTAGTTTTGAAAAGCTGCGTAAGTACATCTAACATCTGTCAATATTTTGTATCTAATAATTCTAATAATTAAAATATTCAGAATATAATACAGTTTCAATAAATAGTATATCAACTATTATTTTATTTTATTTTCTCCATAAATATTAACTAAAATAATATAGTAAAATAATTTATAATTATATGATTATTAATAAT
This sequence comes from Myzus persicae, assembly GCF_001856785.1. NCBI lineage: Eukaryota > Metazoa > Arthropoda > Insecta > Hemiptera > Aphididae > Myzus > Myzus persicae. The sequence goes on along the minus strand of NW_019101919.1, from coordinate 159,893 downwards.
ATAATTATATCATATTGATAATAACAAATTAATACAAAAAATAATTTGTTTTCATTTGTGATTCAAACTGCTAGGAAAATGTGAACATTTCACTGTACTCCACGTCGTCCGTAACATGTACGCTAATAACTTAGAATATGATTTATTTAGTGGTTTTAAAATGACATAGCGCTGTTGATACATCCTAAAATTAAAATTAACTACGTATGGCTCAAGACCCGATACATGTTTTATACCGAATGTCTTACACTCTTACCTATCAACTATTTAATAATAAACATCCAATTCAAGATTAATAATGGATCAGTTATCTAATATTTAAATGATTTACGATTGACAATTTGCATGATTTATTGATTAATTATTTTTTTGGGTAAGGATACTCTATTGTATTTATATAGTTTATTTTTGCTTAGTATTTACTGTAATAATTTTAACTTCGAATATTATTAAGTACAATTTTAAGGGAAAAATGACATAAAAATATACGTTTCAATTTAGATATTGTTTCCTTGGGAATGCAAACTCTACTCTACATACTAGCATTCTAAATATATAAAAAAAATAATAATAATTTATTCAAAAGCCAATATTTATTTTATACAATACATTTTGGGTCTAATTGTGGCATTATAAATGCAGGCTGTCTTTACAAAAATTAAACAATCAAAAAAACTACAATGATAAAAATCAGGGATAAAAAATTATATATTTTTGTTGTATTAATGTAGTGGGTTAGGTATGAATAGGTACTTTAAACATTATTATAAAAAACATATTTTTAGATACATACAACAATTTACTTAAAAAATGAATACGTCCAGACAAATGGATCATTGTGTTTATTATTTTACACATACACACAAATATATGTGTGTCTGTGTGCATTGTGATGACACACCCCAAAACCACTTTTTGGTGTAGCTAACCGAGACAAAAATTAACATAGAAATTCATTAAAAATACTCCGTACTATCGTGGCATCGACGGCCGGTGCGTCGGTCGATTAATATAAACAGAGGCCGAAAAAATACACTACAATAATAATATTACAGTATAATATTTGGTTATACGCACGTATATCATAACATAATTTAATATATACATAATATATGTATATTGTATATGCCTTCTCTGTATAGCGGGATCCGAGTGTATTATTGTGTATGTATTATGTATAAAAATATGACTATGACGAGAGGCATCACGAGAAATCGTGTCACATTTGTTTTAACCTCTCACTGGGGAATTGTTTCGTTTTTGTATACCTATAGTGTGATGATTTAAATAAATAAAACTAATAAAAACAACTTTTGGACGGTAAACAAAATTTAAAATCGTTCATATTAAATTTTGTGATTGGTAAACTTACCAACAACGCTAGACAAATTTTTACAATTTTTTCGTCGTATTTATAGGTAATGAGTTCCATACTTACAAATTGATTTCACTTTTTTTTAAGAGCAAGTATGCAACCTATATTTTTATTTTTAAGTTTCACAGCAAAATATTTCAATCGACACTGGGGAAGGACACACGAGGAAGGCAAAGTGTAAACGCAAATGTATGGTTGACTACTTCACTTATTAAATGCATAGCCGCATAAGTAAATTCCTTATGTCTTAGGTATTGTCGGCTTAGTACACTCGAATATTTCGGCGAGTACTATGGTTTTAAATCATTTATTTCAGTGTAGATATATCGATGACGTATCTAACGATAGAGTAAGTGGGGTAGATAGGGTAATAATATTGTTTACCTCGAAAAGTCTTAATATTTTATGTTGTTTTTAATGTAGTTTATAGTAATACACAATAATCTTGCAAAAGAAGTATTAAAAAAATATGAATATCACTCTTGAGAAAAACTTAAAAAGTTAGGTCTTCTCGAGATAAACAATAGTATTACCCTGACCACGCTATTTATTCTACCTTTAGATATGTCATCAATATATTTACAATTATATAAATACATGAAAAACAAGGTTCTTGAATCTTGAGGGAGTGACGATACACCAACCGCCAATCACATAAACAAAAATACAAAATACTTAACAGTTGTTATGTTTGTATATTATTGTGTATATTATCAGTTATGACCTAGTTTGTCTATTGATCCTTGACAAAATTAAGTGGTTGATAATATTGTTTAACAAAATAGCTTAAACACAGTATTAAATTCTTATAATTTTGTTCGTTTTCGTTGTGTTTAAGTTTCGTATTATCGCGTGCTGATGTTCAGTGACATTATGGTGTCTGAAATTGGACTGAAAATGAGGACGACGTTATTTGTATTTGTCAAACTTCAAGTCCACGGGCGATTATATTGCAGTGTCAATGATTTTCAGACTATAATTCTGTAATATATACCCTGCTTTAGAGGTGCTGAATAGTAATCTGGAACACCGGCATAATAATAAGACGGAATACCAAAGACCGTTTACCACACCTACCCACCATGGAAAACCAAGTTATCGTATATACTACAGATTTGGCAATTTCTACTATTCGACTATTATCAAATTCCTGATCTAGTACAGATTTACTTATCTACAAGTTGATGACATTTTGAGCAATGACACGCATAAAACTAAATTTCATCGCCCCTTTCTTGCTTTATGAGTGAAATATATGTCAGCATCACACGTTTGTAAGAAGGTCGTTTTTCAACAAACATGGTGATGAGACAATAAAGTATTATTTTATCACCCCATAAATCGAATATTTTTTATAAAGTTGATAACCAAGCAACAATAATTAAATATAAAAATAATAATAATTAAAGACTATGGTGCAGCTGATTGAATACATTTTGAACCACTTTAACAAGGTAGGTACATCAAACAAAATTTAATGGCTCTACTAGAAATTTATATTGAAAGTTACGAAGTATTTTCATCGTTCTTGACAATAATTGTTATTAACTCGGTAATCACTCGTACACAAAATTAGCATAACCACGATATTTTTTGGATTTTAATCTCATTAAAGACACCTTAATCAGATGACGATTAATTATATTAACCTTATTTATTAGTGATCTCTTTCAAATATTATTGATTTTTAAAATAAAAAATATGAGTAGAGATAATGTATTATAAATTAAAACCACTGTTTACAAACATTCAAAGTTACATTTATAGTTTAAATAACTTTAAGTGTGTAGTACTAAAAGTTAATTTCAATATAGGAACTACCCTAATTATTTTAGACTAAAATAAAAAAAAGTTTGAAGATTGAACATAAAATCTAATAATGTATTGTGAATGTAATAAAATCAGATGAACATATAAGGTATAAAAATGTTTTTAAATTATTTAATACTGTAATATGTTTGTATTATAAATAATATTATCTAGTATACGAGTATTGATGAAAAAAACATTATATACTTCGTATAATTCTATGTTTGTGCTTGAAGAAAAATGAATACGTCGTGTACGCATGCAGTATCTAAGTGGCATACGACAAACAAACTGGGAAACTAAACAGGTATTCTTAGGGATTCGAGAGCAAGCACGCACACATGGAATGGAAATTACGAAAGTTAGGTCACAATGTCTCACGCATTGTACCGTTTCGAGTGATGACTGATGATAATAATAACAATGATACGAACCAGGAGGTATGATGAGGTTCGTGTCCCACATTTTTTTAAAAAAAAAGAAATATATTTTTCAATTTCAAAAGAGCTTAAATTGAAAAAATTACGTTCTAAGTGCATTTCTGTTACAAATACGCAAAGACGTACACGAACTGTTTACACACGTCAGTTGTGCCCTTAACCCTCGAAACACATTTAATACATGTGAGTAGCAGAAAATATGGATATAGTATTGGATCATGTCCACTCGTCCAGAGCTACATGTCGTGTATATGTGTTTTTTATACAATTTTTTATTTTACGTTTAATTCTTTCACGAAATTGTTAAAATAAAATCGAAACCAGGATGTCCCAGACGTTACGTTGCACACGTTGAAGCGATTTCTATTTTCACTCTAACGTTTTACCTCCTGAGGATCCACTGAAATAATTATGTCCCTACTGCCTCGTACATCTATTTGAATTTGGAGTAGACGTAAGGAGTACTATAATGGTCGCAATAAGGACTTGAGTGGCTAGACTTGTTCTAAAAAAAAAAAATATTTGTTATTATATTTATTACCTATATGTGAATTAAATTTATTTCCCATCAACACGTGTTATAGCTGATGTAAATTAATAAAATATATTACTAATGATAATACTTAAAAGTTGTACAGCCGTTGCTCGTTGCACTGGTCCATAAATCGTGTGCAATAATTTGTACATTATTGTACAGTTGTACAACGCATAAGTTACGGTTTATATAGGTTAAAAGTAAATAACGACATGCATATAGTACAAATTAAAGGGGTCCGGTAATTTATCTCACTGCATAAGTAGTTTTTAACTTCCAAATAATTAATCTATTTTACATTTTGTTTTTACTTTGCTCGAAAACAAAATTACGTTTCTCGATGGAAACAAATTTCGCGAAATTTTTAAACCCTCTATAATAGTAGGTACCAGGTACAAGCGTCGGGTATATTATATTATATTATGGAATAAATAACAAATTATAGTGTGTTCTTACATATTATACGCAACGCGCTTTGAACGATTCGCTTAACGGCCGAGTTATTCGTTGTGTTTTTGTGTGTGTGTGTGTGTGTGTGTGTGTGTGTGTGTGTGTGTGTGTGTGTGTGTGTGTGTGTGTGTGTGTGTGTTTTTTTTGTTTTGCGGTCAGTTTTATTACCTACTCTCCGCCTATCGTCGTTACTTCGCCAAAAAACAGTAGGCGGACGTGTGCAGTGCATGTACACCGTACCACAGCTATTATAGTGAATCGCTTTGTGCTCGCAGTATATTAACTTATCATAATATATACATATTACATTATGTTTTACACGAGATAAAACCACCAAAACAACGCGTGTGTTACGCTTGTATATATAGGTACTCGTCTGGTACTTGCTGCGAGCAAGCTAAGATGATGACTTAAGTCACGAGTGTTGTCAGCAACCACGGAGGTCAACACATCAACGTGTTCGGGGTGTGATTTAAAGAAACAGAGGCCCACTGCTTGTACTACACCCCCCCCCCCACCCGAGGACTTTTTTCAACTTAAAGTATGGATTTAAAATAAGAACCAATAATGACATGTTTAAAATAGCTTACTGCCGAGTACATAATTTTAACACATTAATCGCGACGATAAAATAATAAATTAATAAATAATAAATTACAATAGGTAAGCACTTTTTTCTTGTTCTATATTGTTTGCAAATATTTAGAAATAGTACCTTTCTTCGAACGTTAATTGTTTTGTAACATAGTGCGCAAACAATCCAGTTTCGTTGGTGCTTAAGAACGCCTGTGAGTTTTTATATGCGTTTAAGTAAAGAAAATGTACTCCATTGCTTCACAAATTGTGATTGACTAGTATTTTTTTTTTTTTTTATAGAGTAGTAATAAAAGACCCTAAGTAACTGAGGGCCACGGGCTCGTGCTTCACTGTATACTACAGCCATAAAGACCACTGTGGAGCGCAAAGTTCCAATAATGGACTTATTCAGTTATTCATTGCCAGAACAGAAAAATCGTTTTTTGATCCCTTAAAAACCTAATATATGTTATACTACACTAAAATGGTTTATTAATAAAATCGAACGTCGATAAAAAAAAAATATGTAAATTAATTTTTTACTTGTGAAAACTGAATGATTATTTAACAAACTTTTTTAGTACTTATTTATGTACCACGGGGTTCGACAAACGAAAAAAACGCCACAACCAACTACGGTACAACACCGAATTACTGAAATGTTACAATAAGCCCTGAATTAATAGGATAAAAATCAGTGAACGGAACTACAAGACTTGTTATATAATAATACTTTTAATACCTTACCGTTTTGTGAATAGAAATTTAAATATCGTGTTGGTGTCTTATATTTATTAAAGATATTAATTACAAATACAAAATTAGTACCATTTAAAATGTATCTCAACATATTTGGTATCCAATATGATGTATATTCTTCTCAAGTTATAATACTTACGTATACTTATTACCTATAGTCAGGTGCTGTTTTATTTTTAAATGTATAAACGTTTTTGAAAACATTCTATGGTGGGGAAACGTATCAGTTTTTTCATGATCAAATATTATTTATTAAATAATGAACTAAAGACTATTTTCTTGTCGTATTATTCATAATGTATAGTGCATATTTAATCTAATATTGTAATATGAACACTTAAAAATAATCATAACAATAATAAAAATAAAAAGTTGTAGATAAAATGTTGTTTTATTAATTGAAATGTTGTTTAAAATATCAAACATTTTTATTTTAGAGTACTTAACAAATATTTGACATGATCTATAGTTTTTGAATGGTTTAAATATTTGTCCCGAGACAAAATGTACATAAAAGCCGTTGGAAATTATCAGTGAATACTAATTTTGTTTCGTAAAACGATTAAAAACTAATTCATTATTAAGATTTTAGTAATTATTTATCTTTTATGTTCGGTATTACCTTGAAAGATAACTCGAGTAACGATGCACAAACGTATATAAATATATATGTATTCACACTCGGATAAAAAAAGAAATCACATCAAAACCTATACTACATAATATAATACGATCGTTTCAAGTGGCGTATATTATTATATTGTACATAGGTACTACATATATATAATTAAATGGTATTGGATAGTGTGTGTGTGTGTGTGTGTGTGTGTGTGTGTGTGTGTGTGTGTGTGTGTGTGTGTGTGTGTGAGCGCGTGTGAGCGCGTGTGTTAGGTCGAGTAGAGGGGGCGTGTTGTAAAATTCAAATTTTTAGCACTCCGACCAAAAAGATCGTTATATACACGTGATTATCGGGTCACACTTTTATTAGGTATCATTATTATTATTATTATTATTATTACATCTTTCTTTACCATTTTTTTATTTTTCCCATACAAACTGTTTGGAATATATAGGTATATATACATATTTTTTTATTGGATTCGACCGTTGTCGGCGAACACCCTCTGCAGTGTGTGAGAAATGCCCGTGGCGGTATCGTGTGGATAGGACCGACTACCAGGACATAAATTATCCGTCCAAACACATGAATATAGACACACACACACATACAACACTATTGCCGAGGAGTCGTGTAAAGATCTGTTATCTAGATATTCACTACCGTTGTCGATGATTTCAGTCGGAGAGTTAAAACTGGTCCAGATTCCTACCGATAAAAAAAAAATAATAATAATGGTAATAATAAAAGAGATTTCTATACAATATTCTGTACCGGTAACAATGATAATCAACTACACACAACTACTATATTACATCAGTATGCACATATACTAATTCCGATGGGTTCTTTTTATTTTTTCATTACGAATGAACGGGTAGGTAGGTAATAGGTATACGCGTATCGTTTATTTTTTTTTCCGTTTTATCTTTTTACGGGTCCCGTCCCGTCCATCTGATTTACACCCGAGAAGATATTTTAACGATCCAATAAAATGGTTGTACCTATACATGTACACACCGTATTCGTATATATGTGTATATATTTATTATTTTACGTTTTATTGCGTCGTGCACAGAGGCCACGTGTAACGTCTTAATCTCGCCAGCGTCAACTATATAGGGACGGGGTTAAGCGCCGCCGAGTAATTTTTCCACCATCCCCGCTTCCCCGAGGTCCGTCGCAGTGGCGATGGGGATGATTTTATTGTGTACACGGTCTACTGTTATTGTGTCTTTTCACGGTAATACATGCAACCCTTTTCGCCGGTAATTAAAAGTACAACACTGACGTCGGTGCTATATAAAGAGGGGGATGAGAGACAAAAAAAAAAAAAAACAAAATTACACGATAATCTGGAAATTTATCGAGTGTTTTCAATTGTTTAATGGTTCGTAAAAAAGGAAACCCCTTAATGGACTTTAAAATATCAAAAGGTTCAACAATTTATTGACCATTAAAAACAATTAAAAACTTAGCTTTTTTTTATTAGTTACCTAACTGTAATTTTTTTTTGTTATTTTAACAAATGCTCACACGATAAAATATTACACATTTCAATAAAATTGGGACCATAAAAGGTATTGTTCTCGAGTCGCACGATATAATCATCAATTAATATTGTCGGCAGATACACTTATTTATTTACATTTCAATTGATATTATTATTAACGTAGGTATTTTATTAAAATAATACCTACCACAAATTAAAAATGTTTCGTACAAGACATTCCATGATTAGTATTTTCATATATAATATACATATTTTATTTGTTGGTAGTTACCGCACATACCGGTTTCGGCTTTATTGACTACAAAAATACTTTTTATTTAATTTAAACATTTAAATAAATATTATCTACACGTTTTTAAATAGCATATTAACATCTTACTTACACAGCCATCAGACATCAGCTATTGAAAAATATTATAATCTATAGTGTTTAGATATTATAATATAATGTAATTTGCTATTGCAATAATGTTTACTTGTTGGTTACAAAGTTTTTATTGTGTAACATAAATAAAATTGTTTTTAAAATCAATTCAAAAATATTATCTAACTGAAAACAGTGAAAACCCATTTGTATGTTGTTATGATATATTACGTATACCTATGTTTATCCGACTACTCATTATTTACGTACATTATTATTTATTTTAGAAAAATTGTTTGGGTTTTGGAAACACAGTTAAACTATTTCAATGCAGAACTCATAATAAGTCATAGAATATATAATAGCCTAACCTGACCTAAATCAACTTGGGCTTTATTTTAATAAAATATTAATTATCTCGATGCATATATACATTTTATTTGTATTGATAATAATAACCATAATGCGTCTTAAAAATCGGTTATTGGTATAATATTATGTATACGATATAACATAAACATACTAAGAAAAAAATACGTTTTTATTTCTGTGGAAGGACCGGTGAATTATTCGTTTCGCATTCGGTACCACATTTTGTTTAACTGAAGGACACGATCGGGTAAATAATTCATTAGTTCGATGAAAACAATAAATTAACATTAAAATACTACTTAAGGACCGCCGTTCTCGCATGTTCGGGTGTGTGTGTGTGTGTGTGTGTGTGTGTGTGTGTGTGTGTGTGATAGATACTTGCACAGTTGCTCACATGAACACGATTAGGATCCCACGAAGCGTTCTGGCTACATTTCCAAAACCCCGGTAAAATGTAAAGTGTAGACTATAAATTATTGTGCTCATCATTGCATACTATTGACAGCCACGAAATGTCTCCACGAAAATCTCCCTCACGCCCTTTTATCCACCAAGCATCAAATTAAACAAACACCTTCCGCTTATAGGTCAGTATGTTAATCATCTTTTGATTGATCTGTGCTCTAATTATTATAATAGTTTAACTAGTTTCAGATAAGTTTTGGTCCACTGTATTCCACTTCCGCAACATATTTCTCGAAAATCGTTACTTACACGCTAACCTACACCTCACGAACAAAACCTGTTAGCTACTTTACATATTATTATTGAGAATATTAATTTATGGTGTAATTTATAAGTAATCATCTATATTGTTAATGGTAAGTACAACCTACGTGTATTTATCTACTTTAAAACTCGGGAAAAAAACATATTATTAATTGTTTCCACTAAACACGTATATCGATATCGATGCGGTATGATTTAAATATTATTTGAGTAACCTGGTTGGTCAACATGCTTAATAGTTATTATTTTGAGGTACTATTTTAAATGGAGACGATATTTTCTAAAAAAAACTATCAATAATGTATACTAAATACATCCTGAACTGCCAAAGTCTCATTTTTATTAAAACGTTCACCTATGAAATAAAATTTGAGTAAAAAAACTCAATATCCGTATTGAATTAATTCTTATATAAATTCCTACTGTAATATAAGCATAGTATAATAATAAGATATCATAGCATTAATAAGACACTAAATATTTGTAAGATTTACATACGTAAAATTCAAGTCTCATGAACTAATAACGTAGTTATAACAAGTCGTATGACTTATTTTTTTATGTACAAATATAAAAAAAAAGACCATAAATCATAATCGTCGATACTATATTGATATGACACATGTCTAAGTTGGCATAAACTTGACAGACCCTAAATTATAAATATCTGAAGTAATTCAAAATGCTTAATCATACATTACATTATTATCTCCATTTATATTCATTGATATTTCAAAAAGACTGAATGTTAATTATTACTATCTGTTTTTAAATTCATCATATACTTTTTATTTTTAGATATAAAAGTAAATAGTATTAGATTTGTTTTTAATTATTGTTAATTAAAACTTTTTAACTTGATGTAAACGTTTGAAAATTTAATACATCGTTCTTCATCATTTATTTCACGAGCAGTTAAAAAAATATATACATATTATGCAAGGTTATTTTTTATATGTATTTATTTAGTATAAGTTTTTATATATTATAAGTTAAATTGTTGACAAAATTCATCAAAATCCCGAAAATTTTGCAAATTATTTTTGAGTTAGAAATTCTAAATTTTTTAAATTTTTTTTAGCTAACATCAGACATTGTGATACAACATCTCCAACCAGTTGTCTACTTAACAAAAAAAAAAAGTTTACCTAAAAGTAACACCAATTTTTATTATTTTTTTTGGTTTGAATTTTAAATGTTTACGATACTTGATATTCAGCTGTTTTTAATTATTAATTTTAATTATTTATACAAGTATTCTAGGATAACACACTGCTATCTCCACGCTGAATCGTTTTTCATTGGGTACAATGATTTATCATTGAATTCAAATCAAGCATATCCATTGCAATGATAAGCTAGATATTTACTAAACATGGAAAGGGTATACCCACTCGTCCACCTTTTTTTAAAAAAAATGTTTTAATTTATATTGCTATATAAGTTAACTAACTTATGACATACAAACCCCAAATTTCGAATCATTATTTTTTTTTTAGATTTTCACTGTAAAATTATCATCATTGTTATATTCCGGTCGTTCAGATAATTAAAATTAACCTATAAAATTAAAATAGTAGCACCCCTATACTTACTATATTGAATTATATTGATATTTTTACTAATCATTGAACTCTAACCAAAGACTACTGCATATTAACCAATAATAGTTAACCTCCTTTTCATCCTATAAGGCTATAACAATGCATTTGTTCAAATCCTGACTGTCGGAATTTTAATTATTTCATTAATATGTGTAAATATTATCGAACATTAAGAAAAAATGGGTACGAAATCTTATATGTATATACTGGCTATCATTATTCTCCCTTAACATAATAACAATACATTTTTTATTACGCAGGTATTATGTTTAATATGTGGCCTCACATATTATTATCATTGTGTGCTATATATAATTAGAGACTTGACCGCATGAACCTATAATTACCTACCTACGGTAATTTATTGAAAAAGGGTGTGTAAAGTGATTATCTATATTATTAAGTGTCTAAACAAGTTAATTCAAAATACTGAATATACATGTCAATATTGTACGAATTGAGTTCTTAATAATCATATATATTTATATCAAATATAAACTAACAAAATTATAATCAGTTAGACGGTTAGCGAATTTGGGTACTTTAATTATTATCAGTGGTCGAAATTTCATAAAAGTAGTTTATGGTTAGAGAGTGGGTTTACAAATTAGATTAATTTCAACAAATTGCTTGTTAGGTTGGTATACACTGTAGTATATTCTGTACACTGTATAGATATTTCATATGATTTATTTTATGATAAATAAAAGAACATATTTGACATACATTTTAAATTATAATACATTAGACCGAATCGTTTAATAACAATGTAAGTTTGAGGTCAAGTTAAAATAAAGTAAATATTAAAAAATAATAGTTACCATTTATTATATAGTCTTGCAAATAAAAATGTTTCTAAAAAAACCAGAAATTAAAAACCTGATTTAATCAATTTTAAATATTGTTGAAAGATAGTTTAATTAAAAAATATGTATAAAATATTAGGAATGGCAAAACAGAAACATTTTTTTAAGCTATTGACAAATTATACTGTCAGAATAAACTTAGAAAAATTTTTTTTTAATAACAAATAATAGTAAATATCTAACCCAAAATATTTTTAAAAAATAATTCAGAAATAACAAGTCGACAAGTTATTAAATTTATCAACATGTACATTTTCAATTTGATAATATTATATACAATTAAATTGTAACGAAGAAAAAAAATTCATCGTAGTAAAATACTAAAATGTATCATTTCTAAGGATTCAAGCTTAAAGAATAAAGCCATATTTCCTTATCCATCCACCACCTTTTTCACTTAAAATTATTACTAATTATAACTTATAAAAACTAACATGTAGATGGTATATATTGTGAAATGTGATAAAAACTGTATTCTTGTAATATTACGTTGGCAAAATAAAACATAATTGATGTATGCATACAATACTACACCTGTGTTGGTTTATTGCTTTGGGGCTTACAGCTGCAGCGATCGACAGATCAATTATAACCTTTTAATGGGTGATTGTAGCACTCATCCAGAATTTAATAAAAACATAACACTTGAACATTAAAATTCTAAATTAAAATCAGGAATTATCATATGAATATATATTAAACACATTATAAGTTAATACCTGCATTATGTCACTCTCAAGGAACAAACATTACATTTTACATAATCCCGAATTAACTCAAAATAAATGTGATACGCATACGATACAATACAATATATTATAATTTAAGCGTTTTTTATCGGTCATTGTGGATTTCTGGGTATTACATTATTATATTTTGTTTTGCTTCCGTCTCCGACGATAAAAATAAACATTTGGTACAGATAGCCGACGTCATGAATGTGTACCTTTACAACATTCACCAAAACATTGCACAAAATAATATTATATTTTTTTAATCTAATACCATCTATATAGGCACTGACATGCTTTATAAAAATGAAGACTATCGACAAAACTGACAAAATTAATGGCCTTTGTCTAAAATTGTTGATATCCATAACGTCTTATTTTAAGAAGACTTTATACACATATACGAGTACATTTCACATTTTCACTACATTTCGTCTCTTATACAAATGAGTAACATACCAAATTTACTTGTAATCAGAGTGAATCAACCTATTATGAAAATTGATGGCAAGAATATTAACTGTGTATGCGGGTTTTTTACGATAGTTCAATAAATTGTCTATCAACTTTTGCGTATATAATAAAACATAAATTAAAAATGCCCATAACTCATTTAAAAACTGAGTTATTGTCAAAAACCCACATTCAAACACAGGCAATGTTATTATTATCAAGTTTCAAAATAGTAAGTTACTAAATAATAATTACTAATAAGTCACTCTAATTTTTAAGCTAACGAAGTCAAACTTGATCTCAGAGCGTAAATTTGCTACGTGTTACGCACTTGAAGACGGATACCACAAATTCCTGTGTAGCATCCTCTTAATCCGTGGTGACTTGTATACTATACTATTTATGGAACTGTTTAAAAGACATTTTTTTTCAAAGAAGCAATTTAAATATTGTAGACATCATTTTTACTCTCATAATATACTATATAACAGGCACTCGAAAAAATGTAAAAAAGCATAATGATTGTGTAAAAGGATATAAATCATAAATAATTATATTTAAAAAAAACAGGCAGTCAGTTTGCAGTATTCGTGTATAGATGGTTTTGACTTTTCGAGAGTATCTCGTTATTGAGCTGTAAGGTCACTGCACTGGATATGTTAAATTCTTAATTCAATGATAATAATTCATTGCTTACCAAAAACGATTCTGATGTTGGACTCCGTTTAGACTCATTAGGTGATAAATTATTATTATTTATTATACTTGTATAGGTTTAAATATCCAGTGTCATTACATTTGTTGTACAATTTGAACAACAGATGATTATAATGCACAATATTGTTACTATTATTATTATGTTTTATATACATGTTGTACTCTAGAAAAATGTATGAGGAATATTGTACATGTATGCCTTTAAATATCTTATTATTAAATTAAGAACAAATCATGAAGAATTTTGTATTACATTTTTGACCCGTAAATAGGTATAAATATTACATTTAATTTTCAATTGTTTGTAATTTTGATAGTCAACATTCAACTTTCAATGCGTATAAACAATAACTGGATTTGTGATATTTTGCTTTGCTTTAAGAACAACAGTGAAGAAATAAACATAAACTAGGTATAGATTTGTATAAAACGTATTATAAAACGTATTATTTTTATCAGATTCATTTTTACGAGTATATTAGTAGATGAAACAATAATTTGAATTAGTATTTCATGTACCTATATCATAATAGGCTACCTATAATCATAAATAATGTAAAAGCTTTTAGCTTTATACAGCATGTAATTAAGTAACTACACATTATTATTGTTGTTATAATTAATTGTTTTTGTTTCAGTTAATGTAAAATAAAAAAATCTAACAACATTACAACGAAGAGTCATATAATTATTAATTAGTTAATAACTTTAGAAACGATGGGTATATTACGATATTAATGATATTATGTTTTAAGTATCTATATGCATACCTATGCATATGAATCCATTTTAATGATACTATATTGGCGATTAATTATTATACTATGATATAGATACGAGTAAAATAATAATAAAATGTATTTAACCTTAAACAAAACCTTTCATCCTATAATGTTGTTTCTGGTTTTATTATTATATAGCGTTTATAACTGCTTTAATTACATGTTATGTGCAGGAGATACTTTAAAAAAATCTGAAGATTATATTTTAATCATATACAATGATATTGCTAAAACAATAATAGGTACTATGCAAATAGGTTATAATATAATATTATAATACATATTATATTGAAACATGTTTCGGGCGAAGTGGAAAATTTTCCCTTAAAATAGTATATTATTATGATTTATGAGTTATCGAAACACTTCACAAAGACAGGGTATTTCTTTAAAAATGTTCTTTTTTCATGTTAAATTGTTTTATTATTCATACATCAAGAATGATTATAATTTGGATTCGATATATTGTGTTAAATTGTTCCTTTAGATATTATTTTTATTTCATTTATTATAGTAGGTATTAGCGCTGAATCGATAACTGCAATACAATTTGACAACATTTTTAAGCTCTGAAATGTCCGTTTCCAATTTTTTTTTTTTTTTTTTCTGAAACTGTAGTAGACAGGAATAACAACAATCATCGGATGTTTTCTATTCGTTGGATTGTGGAGGTGACTAATGACGCCACGTCGTGTGTAACCTATATTAAAGAAGTATTAAATGGCGTAATTGGATGTTGAAGTCGATCTGAGTGCACGTGAAAAATATGTTTTTAAACATGACCACTTTCCCGGACCTGGGGCCAAAGGGGACGCACACGCCGTTTGCATAATAAATAATATTATAATAAGCGTATAACATAGTATAATTTATATTATATACATATACAGGGTGCTTTTTAAGCACGCTCACACAGTCACACCCAATTTTTATGTTTAAATTATGCATACGCAATATATTCATATTCTGATTTTTGGAATTTTGGAATTTTCATATGTAATTAATGATGAATATTGGTTTTTCAAACAAGAACCTATACAATGCAAATTGATGCAAACAGATGATTTTTCTGAAAATGTTAACCTATTGTACGTAATCGAAATTTGAAATAAAATGTTCAGTTATTCAACTTTAATACTAGTTAGAATATAAAATTGTATATTAAATTGTCTTTTAAAAGTACTTTTTAAAATAACTTATGTTTTGAAAATTATTGGGTGCAATATTAATCCATAATCATTTTGTAATATTAAAATACTGTCTTAGTATACTTGACTAAAAAGTGATCATTAACAAATATTTTAAAATGCATACATAAATATAATTAGATTACCGAGCTCGCATCCATTTACAATGTATTTAATATAGACTATTATCCTTATAGTATTAAAATAGAACAACTCAGAACATTTTCATTCGAATTTTGATTAAAATGTGTTAATATTTTTTAGAAAAATCCGTTTATAATCTGATTAACACACAGCATTAAAACGTCATATACGTTGTCATTTTAAAAATTAATTTTGATACTCAAATATTGTGAAAAATCTAAAGACCAAAAATATCGTGTTTAACTATGTACAGTTAAATATTCCAAAAATTCATAATTTCACAGGAAGGCAATGCTGTATACATCACTCTGTATAATATATTATTATATTATTATAATATTGTGTCCAGTGTGTCGGTCGTGAAGTCGATGATGAAATGCATTTCGGTGGTCTTACATGTTTCTTAATTATATTATCCATAACAGTTACAGCAAACTCTGAAACTTAAAAGAAACTCACCCGGGGCAGCGACGCAGGTTGATGCCGCTCTACGCGTCAAGTGTTGTTATTACAATACATAAAAAATTTCTGGTTAAAATGAAATGATAAAAATAAAATGAAAACAAATCGCACTGACAAAATAAATTATTACAACAACAATAATATAGTATATATTGATATTACGATAAAGGAGTGCGTCGGGTGCAGGGACGTAGCCAGAGGGGGGTCCATGGGGTCCGGACCCCCCCCCACCCGAAATTTTTAGTAAAATGTATTTTAATACTGAAATTAAAATTCTGCGTACTACGAATAAGCAAAATTATAGGGATAATTATAAATTATAATATTTTTATTCATGTAATTCATTAGAAGAGTAAAATAAAATATCTGTATTTTTACCATGTTTAGATGGTTTTATTTTACATCTCGAAAATAGGTTTGAACAGAATGACGATATTTTATAGTCAATAGAAATATTGTAACCAAAATTCGCTTTAGAAAAAAACGTTGAAAAACTAAAAAATCTCACTTTTTTTCACTTGATTCACTTGATTCACGTAACCGATCGTAAACGGGGATCGTCACTGGCCTCTAAGTGGAAAGTTGTTGATAAGGTTTTCAGAAGCTTACTGTAACTAAAAAAACTAAGGACAGAACCTACCAATACTTAATAGTATGGTGTGACAGTGGCTGTCTGTTTTAAGATCGACGAAGAACAGAGGCAGGGAATTTGGTCTGTGGTGACTTAAAGAACAGCGTAGTCTAATATATTATGCTTATTCTGCTTATGTAATCACCTTAATAAATCATGTATTTGACATTTAATGTTTTGATTCTTTGATCGGACTTTAGAATAAATAAAATATAATGCAAAAATGAAGAAGAATCTAATCCGATTTGATGACATGGAGACAATTTTTAGATGGTTATATTTGGAAATAATACAATACATATATTAAACAGTGAAGTTATCCATTATAATTTTTATAAATCTATCTAGGTTAGATAGATTAATTTCAGGTTAGATTATTGTGATAATATTGTTATTGATTCAGTTACATCTAAAATTAATCAATATTTAATAGTCTGATCATTAAATTAAAAAAAAAAAAACAGTATTCAGTTCTTTATTCTTCGCTTTTTTCACTTTTAAATTCTTCCATCATATCATTCTCAGACATTTCATTAATCTGATTGTGGCACTGAAAAAAAGAATTTATATCATCAAATAGTCTACATCTGATTTTTTATGATAATATATTTTAGCTTAATAACGTATTTTAGTAGGTACCAACCGTCCAAATTCAATGACATCTATACTAAGATAGCCATAAGTACGTAAATACGAATTTCTCTCGACTGGTTTTTGAAAAAGATAAAATCACAACAACTCACCATTCTATCAACGACTTCAGCTAATTCTCTTTCAATTTCTTCGATCGCCACCTTAGCTTTTGCTGGTAAATCATCGACTTTTTCTGGCAATTTTGTCTGCAATTTAGTCTTATGTTCACGGTGCTTAGCTTCTATTATTTTTTCTAGCCTAGTTTCCCGATCAAACATCTATCGATAAATAATATTAAACTAAAACTCGTCGTCATCTGGCACTATCAACAATTTTGAGACCTTAACCTAATTTTTACATTATCTAATCTTCCTACATCCAAGTATTAAATATAATTCCCAATTTGTATAAAATAAGGCAAAATATAATTATTATGCTACATTGAAATTAAATTCAATAGTCGGTTATAAAAAAAAGACATCAATTAAAAAAGATTTTTTTTTTAAATAATAATTTTTGACTGAAAAATCAGTTTAAAAATGTATCTAGTACATTTCCCTAAAAACCATTATATTTGTAAATAGCAATTTTATATCATTGGTTACATCGTTTTTTTATATGACGTCATAATATAATATTATTTTTTTAAATATATAATAATATTTAAATCACTCAGAAAACTTAAATATCAACTATGTATAGAAAAGGGAAAAACATTTAAAAATAATTGTATGAGGACCCTATGCCTAGCCAAGTTCTTTCTATTATCGTATGTCTAAACTTTAAGCAACTCCCTTGTTTGATGTGGTTGTGTGAACTAAGTTGTCAGTAATGTTTGTTGATAATATGACTACTCAACTCACAGCTGTCAACCGCACTCTATCGAATGGTCCGGGAGTCACAAACCAATCGTTCATTTCGATCACACGTGTGTTACCGCATTCGTCACCGATAGCTATCAGTGCTCCGTCAGCATGGCAGCTAATACAATTTAACCTACTGTCAGACGCCTAAATAAAAGATAAAGGAAATAATAAAAATAATAATAATTACTATCTTAGGCACCTTAATCGAAAGTATCGGTTTTTGTTGTTTCTGTAGAACATCCCAACAGTCCATGAACCCATCAGCTCTGGACGTATAGAAAACTGAAGGCTTCGAATTGCTCCATTTGCCATCGGTTAATCTCATATCGTAATTTCTATAATAGTATATAATTTAATATGACGTGTAAAATTAAATCCAAGGTGTTTGTTTTTATTATACTATTATTATTACTCATATTGGTGTTTATAGATATACGTACTTGGTCCACATTATCTGGGATTCCTTTGCCTCTTCTGACCATATTTTTGCCTGCCAATCACCAATAGTTAAAAAGTTTTTTAAAAACGTCGGATTTCGACGCACTGAATATATGGGGCCATAATGACATTTATAAGTAGATGGTATTTTTTCGAACACTGTTCTGCCCTTTCGGTTTCCATCAAACACGTGTCCAGTACTTGTGCCAATCTATATTTTGTAAATAATATAAAATTATAAACTATTTTTTTTCTATTTTTTTCACCTTCAGGAACAATAAACTAGTTTTGAAATAAATATCAAGTATTTTAATAATAATTTCAAACGGCACAAAAAAATAAACAGATGGTTTTCTATACCAAAAAAATCCAGAGGAAACTCTCTCTATATTAAGTTGTATACACAATAACAATTATTTTTAATACCACTAGAACACTGTCCAATTAAATAGTGCCCTATTTTCCTCTATGCACACTGTAATAGTTATTTTCATAACTAAAATTCTAAACCAAACACAACGCAACAAAAAATTAAATAAGTGTTCCGTGGGTTTCACGAAGTTTTGGTCCCGGTTACCTTCGGTTGAGCTCTGAATTTCCAAACTCTAATTATTATAAATAAATAATAGTAATATCGCATATTCGCATTGTAATGTGTTGTGGATTATGTTTGTTTATCGAAGGTTTCATGTTACGCAATTAAAAATAGTCTGCATGATTATAGTAGTCGTTGTCTGGTAGGGTCATTGGGAGGGATAACTGATACTAAAAAGTATTATAATATTATCGTAGAACTTCTCTATCCTGAGAGAACATTTTTAAGTACCATGAAGCGTATTGGAATCGGAAAATGGTAATCTATGCAAGTGACTCCATGTGCGCGGCCCCACTGCATCCATTCCGGTTCATCATTTTCCTCGGTTTTCAATAAATCTAAGAGCAATACATCCGTGGGTTCTTCAAGGTTTCTGGTATCCCACCACATGATCTGTGGAAGTTATCACAATATAATGACTATTATAATTATAGATATGTCTGCACGATATTGTGCCAAGACGTTAGCTGAGTAATTTAAATTGACGATTAATAATTATTTTTTAAACTGTTGAGCAATACGTTTTTATACTAGTAAAAGATAAATACGCTATAATAATTTAGCATGTACCTACTTGGCCATCACTGGATCCTGTCAAAAATTCCGAGTTGGTCTTGGATTGAATCCATTTGAGACTATGAATTTTGTCACGATGACCATTTCTTACATTGCTAAAGCCAACGTTTGTAGAACTTATTCGCATGTCCCACAACGCGACCTGTCCGTTCATCAAGCCACCCGCGAGCAGCTGTCCGTCCCTATGGTGAAACTTGATCCTGGTGATTGGGTATTGGGACTTAATCGTAAAATGTGGAGAAGTAAACATCTCTGTAAATTTAGGAGGTTTGTACATCAATCAAGGTATGCCCAGGGAGTTAACCAAAATTGAAAATTCGTAAAATACTCTATTGATCAAAAATACATCAATCAAATAAAAAAAACATAAATTTGGTTACATTCGGAATTCCAGGCTTAGCGTTCACATTTTTTATGTTGTAATAATAGTTAATCTATTCTTAGTGTAGCGTAAGTTGATAGGCCAATTCTTATGTCTTAATATATTTAAGTGCCCTTCACCCTAAAAACCGAAAATAGTTTAAAAAACAAGGTATATAGTCCTTGTACATGGGTACTTTCATTCAACTTTTTAGTTAATTATATTTTAAATTTGTCTTGAGAGGACGGCGGTACCCAAACATTTGTGCTCTCCGGCATACACAAGTATTATATACCAAATTTTCGTTCACTAGTTTCAGTTATGCGGTGTTAGTTTTGTTATTTGAGTGAATTTAACTACTATCAAATTTTTAGGTATAAAAATTATATGTGTTTAAGCATCGGATTTTATTTAATATTTTAATTTTCAAGGGATATATGAATATTTTTAATTTGTGATATTTCACAATTTCACACACCCATTTATTGCTTGATAATTAAAATATTAGACACACCACAGACGCTTAAGCGCAGCTAATGTTTTTATCTAAAAGTTTAACGATACATAAAATTCACTCAAATATCATAGCGAACAGCGCACTATTGAAACTAGTGAACGGACATTTCGCTATATCGTACATTTGTAAGTCGGAAACAACAAAACACATGTGTATCCTAGTAAATTGTTATAATTTTGATTTATAAAAAGTACAAATGACCACTTAATACAATTTTAAATGAAATGGGCTTTACATACAGCTGTGAGGGCGATAACCCCTTCTCACTACCACCCATAATTTTGTCCTGTGAAGGATAAACTTATTTACGAGGATTGTCTATAGTTGCACATATTTTTATAACATTCAATAGTGAAAAACATTTTGTCTATTGTTAAAAAAGAAATTTTGGAAGGCATAATATTTTAAGAGCACACCACGTTTTGTTGACAGATAAAAAGTAAATATTAATTTATTATTATTAAATAAATCCTATTTGATATCCATATTTTACACCTTGCATTTATACAAAGTTATGAATTACAATTTTTACAGTTTTTATAGTGTTGTTTAATGTGTTGTATAGTGTTGTAAATGTTATGGCAATCGCCGCTAAATACTAAGTTAGTTATGAAAGTTGATCCATATTGATCCATACATATATATATAAATATTGTCATCATTATCTTATCTAATTAATTTAGTTGAACTTGTAGAAGCTTAACTACAAAATAACTTTCAAAAATTGATTAACTTTGTATATTTTAAAAACCCTTAGCAATATAAAGAATTTGGGGAAATATTAATTCTTCGCTATTATCGCTTGCGCCTTTGCTCTTCACTCCAAATATTTAAAAAAAATGTCTACTAGTTATCTTCCGCTAAATATATAGGTATATACTTTTAAAAATGACACTGCTGGCAATAATGAGATAAAAATAATAGTTAATTAAAGATTGTCAGTAATCATAAATTAATCTAGAAGAACAGTCAACTTTTATATTTTAAGTATACCCTTTTTTAACTTAACCTTTTTTTTTTATTATCACAACTCTTGTACTTACTGAAAATGTAGTAGAGGTGATTTTTTTTTCTTTGTAACTAATAACCTTAACCGTATGATAAATGTAAATATCGTGTAAGTGCTAACTGCGTACTTTCTTACCCGTATCATATACGTATGAGTCAGGACTGTTCTTTGGATTGGCCATCTGGAATCTAATGTCAGAGTAACTGATCGCGATCATTGAGCTCTGTTCCGATGACCAAGATATGTTTTGTATCGGTCTCTTTGGTGAGCAGGGGTCCACAATTACCGCCACTGTCTGATAAGACGGAACTAGTGTTTGGAAATCTTTACATTTCGATTCGGTAAAGTACGGTTGAAATATATCTATTGCATTATTTTGTTTTATGAAGTGTTCGGTGAGCTAAAAATAACCATATGGATTTGAACATTTTTCATTTACAAACATTCTTATTAATAAAACAGAAAATATGTCCTTATTTATATACTTGGCTAAAAACATGTATCAAAATTAAATATAATTTATACTGTATACGATGTACATTGACTGATTTTTCTATTCATATAAATAAAAAATATTTGATTTTCGACAGAGTTAGGACGAATAAGACGAGGGAATTATAACATAAAATTCATTACTATTTAATGCAATTATTTCTGTAGATATATTTACATACAATTGACATTGTTTTAACCGATTGTAAATACAATTTGTCTTTCTCCGCTTTCCTCCGAAATCTGGACACTTGTTCCGGATCGTCTAGGTGTACGTCAATCGGCCAGCCACCTTCGCTATGCAAAATTCCGCGATCAACATACTTCACTCTTATCGTGTTGGCCTATATACACACCGTGTACTAGTCAATAAATAATATAGTAAAATGTATTATTTTACTAGGAAAAAATGTATACGTCGTGTTCCGACCACTTGTTGGTTTCGTTGGTGGATTTGTCAACTGGATTCCTCTGTATCCAATCTTTCTCCAGACTAACGTCTGGCAACATATTTATCAACACTGTAGGTCCGTTGTTGTGAAATCGACATTGTTTGCCATAGTCACTCCTTTTTTTTTCGTATGTATACATTTTTACGGGTTTTAGTAGCTCATGCAATAATCACTTTTGACAAAACAAAACGAAAAAATGATTTATGATAAATTAATACATGTACATATTTTTGCTTGCATATATTAACAACAACTCGTTGTTATCGTTGTACCTATACGTGCTAACGGTCTCCATAGTCACAGTTTATTAATTGTAACTACATTTATACTTACCTCTAACTTATAGTATTTTTTATAATTTTGTTATTATCTAGAATATGCTTGACGAATATTATCGTATTATAGATTTTCACTAAATATGTGTTTCCGCTCTGGATACACTGGTATTTTACTAATTTCACAAAATTCAAGCAAAAAATAAACTACAAAATCTTATTATATTTAACCTATAATATGACCAATTTAAATTACCCACATACTTATGACAGAAAAATATGGTGCAATTATAGGAGGTACCCATTGCTTACCTACTTAATAGTAATAGTAATAATAATAATAATAATAATAATTTTACTAAATGTAGCCGGTTATTATTTTTAAATCATTATTATACTGAGACATTATTGCCACTATATTTAACATCAAGTTTGAACGGCATCACTCCAATGTCGTTTAACCTGGGTGGGCTGATTCGGCACGGGCCACGTGCTCAGAGGCTTGAAATTATTAATTGCCAAGGTTTTCTCCAATGTGTATCATTTAGGTTAGTTAACCTAATACATCATTATGTTATACATATGATATATAGGGACGCATATTACATCAGGAATTATTTATTTCCTAAACAGTTAAATTAGTACATTTTAATATGATGTGTATAAATTCATTTTTACGACGTGAATACTATAGTATTACGCTTACGCATAAGTAACTATTAATAATATAGATTATTGAAAAAATGAATTGTATTAATTAGACTCAATTATTTTTGGATTTTAAGCTACCTATGTAATATATATTTGGTCATAGAACATATTAATGTAACTATTCGTAGCTTTACCTTTTGAATATTTATATATTTCAATAAATTAATCATCTTTAATTTACGTAAATAGATAACTTATGTTTATACTTAACAGGATTTTTCTTATATGATAATTACTAGATATTAATATATTATTATCAATGACTCATATAGGTACTCAAATATTAAATATTTATACTACTTTATATTATTATATATAATTATTATTATTATATTATTTTTATCGACAAAAAATTACAGCCTACAAAAGTAAATAAATAAGTACTTTTACTTTCATTGGCTTTAATGAATTAGGCACTAAGAGAATTAGCTGAAAGTAGAGCAAGAATAAATGCATTTAATAAAATAGTTTTTGATACTAATTATTGTAAAATTTGGTGCACAATTTTACAGTAATTTTTATTTACTGTTAATGTTTTATATTTTTTATTTTCGTATGCAGTATACACGTACAATATGTTAATAAATTTAATACTTACCATTGAAACGTGTATCCAAATTAATAAAATATGCAGTAATAATTTTTATTGACATGTGAATGACATTAATAATTTTATCATACAATTTGTATTTTCTTGCAGGCGTGTTTTGTCAAAAGGGCCCATATTAAAATTTCAGCCCTGGGGCCCAATGGGTCCTTAATCCTGCCATGGTCACGGTTAAATGCCATGCACACTGCAATAATATTTCATAGTGTGTCATCACAATTCAAGCAGAATGCTTGTGTACATTTCTAAATTTTTAATCCGATGTAGATAATAAATAATACGTGTTCATGATGGTACTTATATTTTAGGGCAACAATTGCCATGACAGTCGTAAACTTTTTATTGCACCAAAAACCGAACAAATCATAACCACTACCACCGTATAATAATGAATATGGTAAACAATATATAGGTGGTTTATATTTTCAAAACGGCAGAGTTATAAGTGTTTGTTGTGGTATGAGCTCAAAACGGTATATTATAATATAGATACTTACGTGTATCTACTATGCATAGTAAAGAAAAAAAAATCGAAAAATGTATATTGGACATAAAACGTCGGAGAAGTCTTTTTGATTTATGCATAACACGAAGCGTTGTGTATATTATGAAGGCATTATATTGAGTCGATTTCAAAGGGAGAAATTCGAAAATTAACTTCGTAATTTATTTTTCCCCACTCAAAGTGGTTGATTGTATTGTAATTATTATAATTATTAAAACACCGATCGTATTAAAACACGGACATAACTTGTATAACTTTGTGTAGTGTAGGAGGACACCTCGTGAATATTAACCACACAATATTATATATTATTATGTAAATAACATAAAGTAGGTGAAACGTTTTACAAAGGAACCTCTCTCGTACATAGGAAAAACTTCAAAGCCGATATTCGGTGGATTAGGTTTATACGATAAAATATTTTATTATTATTATATAGTTTTAACTGGGTAGGTACTTAAAGTATTCCGGAGCGGACCTCTCCGTTAGTGATAGATGATTCGTTTTCGAGCGTTGAGGCTCGTCGTCGGTAGTACAAATGTGTATAAATTATAAATTATTTAACATAATTTTCAGGCGCATAACAGCGGCAAAGTACGAATATAACATTGTGCAATTCGGTTTTTACAATCGTCATCCCTCTCTAAACCCGAATGTCTTTTTGTAATTTTTATTATCTTATATACGATATTATAATACACGTATATACACGTACCTAACCTAAACTAACCTAACCTATACAATGCGTATTATACCGAAGTGTATAATGGGCGTGTTGGTACACGGGTAACAGACGCTTTCAACACTTCGGCAGCTCCGAACAACACGATATTTAAAAAAAATATTACATATTCGTACGATCACGTCGAATTTTCGGTTTTTATAGACATTTTTCTCCGTCTGTAATATAGTCGACTACAACTACAACGTCTACAACACACGCCCGGACGAACGGCAATCCTCGTGCGTACCTTTTACTCTTTGTTGACGTCCGTGGAAAATCACACATTATTATAAGTAATAATATTACCTACTGCATATTAAATAATAAAGAAAGACAAAATTATACGGTTTATACGGGCACTCGCACTTAACGTCTCGTAGGCGTTCCGAAGAATGTTGTATAAACATTATTAAATGGATGTTAAGAAGGAGCTCATCGGTCCGTGCACCCGTAATTACATGTATTATTACAACACGCGTTACGTCTTGCGGTCGTACCCGAGCCTTAAGGGACAATATATTTTATTATAGGTGGGTATCAGGTACCTATCGTATTTTCGTACGGACAACTTCTGTCCCCTGTTGTGGAAAAAAAAACAATAATTAAAAAAACGAGAGAGGCTAAACAATTCCGTATCGTGGATTTTTCGTTAAGTGGCAGTGTTGAACGAACTAATTCTCCGTTTGTTACCAAATCCGTACGATACGTAAACGTGTGCGAGTGTGTGTGTATGTGTGTGTGTGTGTGTGTGTGTGTGTGTGTGTGTGTGTGTGTGTGTGTGTGTGTGTGTTATATTTTACTCTATTGTATTTCACCGCCAGGCTGTAACAATACTACTATAATTACCGGTCGAACGAGGAGAAATGGAAAAAAAAATAACCGTCAAAACCCGGGAATAAGGTCTGCATTCCTTGCAGACACGCGTTTTTTTCGGCCTGCGCATTAGATATAAATAAACAACACACAATTATTAATTATAGTATGGGTTTAAATGGTTTAATATACCGATACGCTACCGTGGTATATCCGAACCGCACTTTTTTCGCCGTCCTTCAATATCCCTCTACATTACAATATCGGCTCATGTACTCAAACTTTTATCACACCATATTATAATGTAGGTAGACCCTTCTTTTGATACAAACGTTTAGATATCCACAATAGGTGTCGTTTATAGAACCAAGTATGTTTACCGATATACTTTTATGGTCCTAGCATCTAATTTCATAGAAAAATAAGTTTTCATGCCTGTATTTTAAGAACAATTTAATTTAAAAAGTTAATTTTATAACTTATTAAAATGGTGTACGAATAGACAGTATAAACACTGATAGTGTAAAGTGTCCCGTACAATAATAATACATAATAATAAGTAAATGTGTGTGTAGTATATTATGTGTTTGATATTTGTATAATATACTGAAAGAATTATAAGGTCTATAATAATTGACATTTTTATCAACCGTAGAATTTTACATTTGTAAGTGATGAGATGGGTTTCATTATCAAATGTATTTTTTTGTCAATAAAAACTTAGATACTAACAACACACCTCATTTCGTAAATATGCATCATGCCAATTAATTCTTAGTTATTACTTATTAGTTTAGGGTGGAAATGATGTTTTTTTTTTGTTTATTTCTTAATACACGTTTACCAAAAAACTTGTTTCATACATTATACTATCATACAATTTAGAAATGAAACTTTTAATTTGGATTTATTTGGGAATTAGGAAAATTTTATCTATTGAGAGCATTTTTCATACATTTTATAAAAATGTAATTCTTAAAAAAGTGTAAATATTATTTATTTTGCATGATGCATGGTCATATAATTTATTAAGTAGACGTGTATGTACTAGAGAAAAGCGGTGGCGGCTTCACATGTTCAGACAAACAATATTTGCGGCATATCTAATCAGAAATATATTATAATGTAGCTAATGAATTTTTAGTTTTATTTACGACTTGCATCAAAACCAAAACACAAATAACAATTTAAAAATACAAATTTGACTGTCAAGCCAATTTTTTTTAAATTATGTTAAATAAATGTATGGACTTTTTTACAATTTTTTTAATATTATTTTTTCATTAAACTATATTAATGTAAATAATTTTTCTTGTTTTTTAAATCATTTAAATCCACGTCCTAGTTGTTGTCCAAAGGAAATACATTCGGGTAAAATACTGAAAGCGTTATATGTATTTGTTAATAATTGTAAAGTTTTTAATTGCAGTTGAGCTTAAATATGATGTGAATGCATCTGTCAAGTGTCGATAAGAATTTAAATAAAGTTACCTTTCATTGCATAAAATGCACTCAATTCTTATATACCTAACTTTAATAATAGTATAGTTATTGTACATGTAGATTCGTAGAATATTGATTACAGAAACGATTATTGTGAAGAATGACGTCAGCTGAATAAAACAATTTAAATAGTTAAGTAAATTGTTTAATTTTTCCAGCAAAATCTTTGCATGTCGGAAATCAATATTTAGAAACAAATATTTAAACAAAACACGTCCACTATTGCCTTTGTTTCCCTAAGTAGAATATGAGTCCCGCCATAAATATATACGAACCACGTGACCTGCAAATTTTTACACGGACTGTGAATTGTTTTAAACATTTCATGCTGAATACCATTTAAAACGTAAAAACAAAAACAGCAATATTTTAATCTCGTTCTAAGTACATTCGTTTCGAGCAATTAAAAACATGACGTTCAAAACAAACAAAAATCATTTGTTTTGTTTTTAAAAGCTGTTTTCATTTTTTTTACACTTCCGTGCTTTTTCCGTATACATTCATCCTGACTGACCGAGTTCCTGATTTGAACTCATCATTCCAACAACATATAGAAAATAAAACTTTGATAGATACAACAGTAGTGACAATTTACTGTTGTAAACAGTAAATAGCTAAACTCAAGATTGGATCCAGCATCAAGAGCACGGATAGTGATTATTTTTTTTATTAATTATTAGTTACGAACTTGAACATATTTTTTTTTTATAATTGATTTAGTACTAGGTACTTACTGTAAATATTTGACTATCAAACTGGGGGAGGGGTTTGTTCCCACCGCCCCTTTCCCTACACAACTAGTTCAACTTTTGTTTTTGTGGTTGATGTATGTGGCAGGATGCGGATAATGTATCGAAAAATGAGCTTTTGTGGGTATATACATTCTGTCATACTATAGTCGTTGGATTTTTTTGAGTCCCGTGGTCAAAATTATTAAATTGATGATGGCCATTTCGTGGGTCGGTATTCCTGAAGTGTTGGTACAATTCATTACCACGATGCGAGTAAGTACTGCAGATGCGGATGGTTTAAGGCCGACCGATTTACTCGCAGGCAGATTCCGACAACCTGGGTGGATCATAAGGAGAATTTATTTTTAAAAATACAACCTAGAATGTAAATTTATCTTGACGAATGGTCATAATATTCAAAATCCTATTATTAAAAACGCACCTATCACTGACGACTCACCATATATTACATTGTTATTCGTGATGAGTCTTTGAGTCGACGCAGTTTCAATTATACAGTAGTTACCTATTTTGTTATAATCAAACGATTGCGACAAGGATACTTTTTTTCTGTCGACGGGTCGGTTTTTATATTCTTTTTTTTTTTATGTATCGTACGAGTATAAAAAACGTACACAATATGCATATTCATCACAATTAATACTAATTAACACTTGAAAGATGGCGCATTTTGTAAACAAAAGAATTGTTGAAACTATTGGCAATTTGAAAAAGGAGCAAAAATAGTTAAAACAATTTCTATTTTGAACTTGAATCAATTCAGT
The DNA here is from genome assembly GCF_001856785.1 of Myzus persicae. Taxonomy (NCBI): domain Eukaryota; kingdom Metazoa; phylum Arthropoda; class Insecta; order Hemiptera; family Aphididae; genus Myzus; species Myzus persicae. The sequence continues at coordinate 130,182 of NW_019101919.1, read as the reverse complement.
GTTTATTTTCTATTTCAATTCTAATAAAAACTAAATAAAATAAGGTTGTACATGCTCACTTAATTGTATAAATAAATCACAAAAATGAAAAATATGATTTTTCTATTACAATTTCGACCACTGGACGATACTAGTAGTAATTAGTTCGGTTATGTTTTGTACGTTACACACTACTATATAGTACCTATAATTAATTTATAAATAAATTCAATAATTATCACTGTGCCACAAATATCATAACTCAGCGGTGAACTTCGACATGAAAGTTATTATATAGTCGACATTATACCCAACGCTGTTCGTTGGCGATCCGACCTGATTGACTATGATCAACGCCGTACTCGTTTGATAATACGATAATAACGTATACCCATCACCGTATATTTTAGTACCTACCTCACTATTCTAAACTAAAGGGTTATTTAATATAATCCACCGTTTTCAAAACACTATTTTTAGAGCCAATGTTTAGAGTAATACTTATATAGTTATATGATAATATACATTGGTTGTCCCACCTGGCTTTGCCCAGGCAAAGATTTGTTTTTTTATAAAAACGCTGGACAGTCATTAGATCCAAACTCCGTGTGGCCGTGTATAGGAGACCATGTTGATAGATATCAAAATAAAATTGATAAAAAAAATCAATTGGTACCTAATGGGTATTAATTATTAAATATCAATTATTATCAACACAATATATTGCCATTTAGATACTATACATTGTTTCATCCATTAATTTAGTAGTTAAGTGTATTGGAAATATTTTATGGATTAAAAAATAGTATTCTAGAAAATATCTTATAATTTATAAAAATAAGTTTCAATGTTTTTAAATTAATATTTTACTGTAGTATTTAACACTAATGCTAACAATAGTTTTGTGCACTCAGAATTTTGTGTATTTTTTTATTCTGAATCCTGGATTTACTCTTTATTACTTAGAACGCTAGAATACATCCTTTATCTGGAAGTATGGGAGTAGAGACCTGAAACCCAAAATCCGAATAAACGATTCGGGTTCACAGCCCAGCACTAATATTATTGGTATGATAAGTCATTATTTATTACTTATTAGACGAGTAAAGCAGACAGATCATTTTCAGTTTACCTATGTTAGATTCATGTTATAACATCAAAATCACGGTCTTCGATCAAAACATTACATATAATTATCATTTAATTCATATATTTTATAAAATTATTAATTTACAATGATATGAAATTATATTTCACTATATAGTATATACATTAAATTGATAAAATATAAATTATACGACTGAGCTGATAAGCGTATATTTTTTTTTGCAATTTCGTGGATATATATAATGTGTTGAAGAAATTAAATTTAAATATTTTCCTGCAATGTTTATTTTATTGAATTAATAAGTTAATTACGATTTAAATTTTATGTATATATTGTTATGTTACCATTAAATTACACTACATTTATTTCATAAGAACTCATAATTCTATTCTATTATAACTATAATAACACATGGAATTAGTAGTGCTCTGCTATTATGAAAACAACATTCTAGAATTTATTTCGATATTTAAGCTGGACGCTTGTATTATACCTAGGTACTTATCTCATATATCATAATAATTAAATTTCAACTCTAATGCAGTTTTCTCAGTATTCAAAGTTACTTCAAAGTGTAGGTAAACTGTAATAATGGACAATGGTGCTTAATCTACTCATAATATTTTGGAATTTTCTTTTTCCTTCTTCATTCGTTTAGTTACTAGGTTCTTCATAATTGTCAACAAAATAATTGTAATATTTTGTTTTGGCGTACTTAACGCCTTAAAATATAAATTTTCTATTTGTTCAATTATATATTGAAAAATATACGTTTTTAAATTGTAATATTTGAAAATAAATATTGAATAGTTTTAAACTATTACCCAAAGGTATATAAATTATCATAAATAATTTCCAATCAAATGTTTATATATTGTTTTTGTACCTAATACAAATTTAAAAATAAAATTGGTCTTATATTTTGTGAAACGTTGCAATCAAAAACTGTTTCTTGATAAAGTATTAAAACCGTAATAATTTCTAACGTCTTCGGTGTAATTTCAGTTACAGGGTCACAGACACAAACACTTGCACACAAACATTATCGCCGTAAATCTCTTGCACGCGCACAGCAACAAAATTAATTACATTGAGTGAGTAGGAAAAAAAATGAAAAAAAAAACAAGTTTGAATCATGTACACATTGCACACGAGGGTTTTATAACAAATGCGTAGGTGACTAAGAACAGTGTTTGAGCTGCTTTAGATATATACTTGAATACTTCTAATAATTTCAAATTTTTGGCACCTATACTTGTGTAGGTGACATTGAAAAATTACGTCTATATTTTATTGCGGTAAAAACACTATTTGGTCTGACTTATGACATTAAAGCATTTCAGTAAAATGAGGGTTAAAAACAATTTTAAAAACCTGATGCATGCTAAAGATATTACTAAATGCATTGTCTACACATTTTAAGTCACTCAAAATGGGGGTTTTTGAATTTTAATTCTAGTGCATTTACATAATGTTCTGTGATAGGACCCATGTACTATTTTTATTTATACATACGTATGTACGTAATTCAGTAAAAATAATGAATTTAAACTTTATAGAATATTGAAAATATAACAATATAAAATGTCAAATGAATTATATCCGTTAAACATTCAAAAACGTACTTTATTTGGAAATGGGCCATTATGACTCGTGTTAAAATTCCCTAATAAAATTATGAACTACGACATTAAAATTACATAATTAATCTAAGTACCCAACTATATTTTATCAATGGTTTTGATTATTTTAGAATGTTTCTATAATTTCCATGTATTTCAAAATAGACATTCGCAAATCAAACATTACTAAAAAAAATATTATAGCTATATATATTATACATATTATATTATTGTTACACTCACTCATTTGTTTCGTAGTTTGATGTACTTAAACAATCCATACTATGACAATGGTGTACATAACAGTCTGATAGCGAAAGGATAATAGTATTAAAAACATCGAAATACATTGAAACAATATCATACTAATATGTAACACAGCAAATTTGATCTTTAGCTACAATCGTTTTCGTGTAGCTAAATCGCCTGTCTGAAACGCCGTGTTACAAAAATATCACGCAAATGTGCTCCGACGGCTATGAAACTTCGATACGTGATTATAATTATTATTTGCGAATGCAGTGTCGTCGTAAGGATAATTTCACGAGTTTCACAAATATTTTATGTTCTTTAGGGTGGCTTCTGAGTAGTGAAATACATTATTAATCCCTAATGGATAATTATTAAGTTAGAATCATTGCGGTCACAATATAATATTATTATTATGCTTTTTTTAATAAACATTTATTCTGATGACTTTGTGGATTAATTAACTGTTCATAAATTGACCTACTTAATTAAGGAATTATACTGAAATATAAAATGTAAGGCTTATTGCCGTATCTTACACAGTCATACTTAGAAACACAAAACAATTATCCTTTTTTACCGTAGGTGGGTAGAATAAACTTGTTATGCCTCTTATCCAAAATAGACCACGTATAACCATTTAACTACCGCTTTTTATTTTGCCTTATTGTTTTGTTTAAAATCTAAGAGTCGCTGCCTGAAACGTATACCTTTTTTTGCGCAACCACTGCATAGGGGTGCATCACTTTCGTAAGACTTGCCCCTTCACCTGATACCTACCTCACATATTGTATGTCTAGTACACTAAACATGTACAGTCGAATTCGGCAGTGTGCTACATTTTTCGTCAACATTCAACCATCGATTTTTTTTATTCTCCTCCACGGCCACTGTTATAATAGATTTAACTAATATTATAACTAATAATCAGCAACAGTGAATATTTAACCTTTCACAGCCTTTTTCAGAGAAATATCTACGGCAGAAAGCAATGGTTTTTCACTGGTTATGTAAATTTGTTTTTGTTATGTGCACAACTCAATTATATTGTTATAATATTTTTATAGATACATCACTTGAGAAGTTCACTATTTACCGTACCGTGTAATAATTTATAGATGAGGATTTCCGAAAAAAAAAATGCATTATGAAATTTAAATGTACATGTTTGTAATTATATTCCACAACAGCACTAAAAAAATATATAAATTCACAAGAATATCAAGTAGCAACTGCGTACCTATGACGTTTGATATAAAAAAAAAAAAACATAAAATACATGTTCATAAAAATACAAACAAATATATATATATATTATATATCGATCACAGTGAACCGTAGTTTGTTTAGAAAACTAATCTTCTTTGGTGTGGTTTTGCGACGGACAACAACCGTAATAACTCAAGAGTTAGTTATAAGCTTATTGTAACGGAACACTTTTTTTAAATACCTATCGACGAAGTTTTCGTTCTATCCCTGCGAAAAAGGCGTCCTTGAAGTTATCACCAGCTGGTAATAATAGTAGCAGGTGTAGTAGAATCGTTGATGGTGGCTGCAGAATTACGACCATACATATTGAAACATGAAAAACAAAAACAAACAATATGTAAACGAAACGAATCATTGTATAATATTATGCATTGTATGATATCGATTATCCTACAAAAGTCACCTCTCCCCCCTGAAATTTACACTGAAAACGAGAAAATCGTTTTAATACACTATCAATTGTTTTAAAAATCCCACACTCAATAATTTTGGTTTCTCTATAGTAATTGTTAAATTTTATTGAAAAATATGAATGATAATTATTAACTAAAAAATATAATATTATATCTAAAAATAAATAATAAATAATTACAAAACTTATATAAAGCAAGGGCGTGTATGAGGGGTAATGGGAGTCAGAGACTGTTAGACCAACTAAGCTTTTTATGATACATTTTACAGATTAAAAGAGGTTTTAAGTAAAAATATTTTTAGAAAAATAATAATATTGTTGTCCATATCAAATATGATAGGAATATGTATTTCATTAAGATACATACTTCATACATTAACAATTATAATGCATAAAGGAAACATAATATCATTGATTATAGAATAAATAGTTTATTCTATAATCAATGATAATATGAACTGTGTAATAATATAGTACAATAATTTCTTTACTCTTTTTTTTTTCAATTGTTTTTGATAACATTTTATATTTTAATAGGTATTTACTGTATTTTTTTAAATAAAAAGTTCAAGTTTTCTTGACACAATTTTAAAACTGTATGGCACACCCAATGGAATTCACTACTTTTGTAATACATAAATATAGTTGTAGTATACACAGGCTATAGACAATAGATCTAAAGTCTCATCCATATATCACCACATCTTGTTAAACGGGTCCACACTCCACACAAAAATTGTAAAACGTGATAGTTGCAATAGTGACGACGATAATAATGTGACTCTTGTGAACTGGGCAGTGCAACATTACCTAGCTGATATCGATGGACGGTTTTCCAAGTCGTTTGGACATTATCTTCAACGGGTTCGATAGTTTTTTTGAATTAATTTGTTTAACGCTAAATTTTATAATATATGACACATTTCTATAAAAAGATAGATACAGGTAAATGCTGGGTAAATAGACATTCGATTCGTGGCAGTCAATACCTGTTTATATATTACTTAATTATTTGGGCAAATATTTGATTTTATTTTTCTGTATATTTTATCGTATTTGATTTATTCACTCAAAGTTTATCCAGAACCGTGACGCGGGATAAAATACAGTAGGTACCTACATTATGTTGGAATTATATTGTAAGTAACGCAAACACGAATATTCCCGGTTTCAAAATTACATAATCTATTACCAATACCTGCATTATTTGGTGAACGATTTTGATTGGTTCAGGGAATCAAGACCGATCAGGTTTTAATTGAGTTCACAACGAGTTTGCATAAAGTTATAAGACCTCGGTTTCAGGAAACCGAACACGACTTCCGTTTAATCCATATTGTACCGCGTACAAAAATACCATAAGTACCTGTATCGATTCGAACTGTATAGGGTCGGTGCCGTAAGTCTGATACGGAAAACGAATTTCGTTGTTGTATTATAGAACGTGCGAATCACACCCGACGGGGCTGCAAAACCCATGCACGCGCCACCCCATTGACGGGACTCTGAACACAGCGTGCGCGTCTGTCGGACGAATGTCAAATAATGCGAAAAGTTCTGAGACGTGCTCGTGCGATTTATCGCATGCGATGGCGTAACAAATTATTCGAATACCATATATATATACAGGTTATATATATATATATAGGTAGAATTATATAGTATACTTGCATTGCAGCACATTACGAGTGTGCAGCGTGTGAGGTCGACATCATTATTTGGATAATATACCAGGCTGCGCTCGAATAATCCAGGTAAATAAAATCACACGTGTAAACAGCAAACTGCTCTCGTTTATATTGTTATATCAATCAAAGAAGGGAGAACATGTAATCTGCACATTTCTATACATCGCTCAATGCATAAATATTAAATATGAAAACATGTTCTAATTCCGTAACGTGTTTAATGGACAGTAATAAACATTAAACAATAATATTGTTATGCATATTTAATGTATAATATACCCAATTCTGAATTCATTGCATAATTAATTCATGATTCATTGATAATGAGCACAATAATCAAATAAAACTACAAAAACGAATTAGTAATTGTCGTCTATTGTAGAACAGTAAATCATTAATAAAAATAACGTTATCTACAATAAACAAAATTTAAAAAAAACTTTTTACTCGATATTATAGCGAGTCACTACATATTTTTTATCTTCGATATGGGGAGTATGGGTACCTACAATTTTACGAAATTCAAAGTTAATAATTTGTGATTATTGATTCTAAAGTTTGACCATCAGAGCGTCAGCACTGTTAAAATGATCAAATTAAATAGTATAATATGATTGTTAGTCATATTCTTAGAATTTCGTCACAGATAATCTAATTATCAATAATTTCGATAAAACCATCTATCTAAACTATTTACAAAACATTTAACGTATTATAATATTTTTCTAAAAATTTGTGATATTTAAAAAAAAAAAATACTGTCTAAATTTTTTCAGAATAATATTGATTATTTGATACCAACGATAAACACGAGAGAGCAGATCACATAACATACCTTTTTTTTTAACCAACCTGAAGACCGGGAGCAGAATACATAAAAAAGGGTTTTCGGGCGCACCTTTCAATTGCTGGTCGAGCTTACGTAAACCGTCTAGTCGATGCAAAAGACAACGCTATTTAATTTTATTTTGGTTCTCTTGTAATTCAAACAAACCCAATATGTAAACATATATGGAAGGTAATCAAATCGATAGTGATTGTTACGTTGGTACAAGGTACCTATATATATTATACCCGTTATATAGCGTTGCTTTCAACGTGTGTCCCCAGTTCTATAATATTAAATACTATGGCCTGCGAGTTTTACTTCGGGTTAGCTTATAGGAATTAAAGTTTTTGAGATCTTGAGAAATCAACAGTATTACAATAGTTGATCAACATTTTAATAACATGACAATAATAATATTATATTATAATGTTTTGCTTTATAACTAATTGTATTATTTCTGCAATATTTTCAAATGGTTTTACTGACAATTTTGAACAATATTCTGCTTGATCTTTTCACTTCCGTCTTAACCATTAAAGAGATTATATTATTCGGTTGCTATAATATTATAAACTCTACTCGGATAATGTTCAGATAACCCGTTTCGTACACGTTACACGTTTTTTTTCAGAACGAAAAATACGTAAGTCTGAAATTCGAAGATCGATCATCATAATATACGGGTGATGTCGAGTCGACTTAGTGTAAAATCGAAGATAAAAAAAAAACTTTATTTTATACAATATAATATTAGTATATTACGTTTACGCGTATGGGTATATGGATGGAAAGGATTTGACATGGTTGATCACACAGCAAGCGCAAAACACCTAATCCTCCCCCCCCCCCCCCATAATATACACACGTATGCGCAACGGGACCGCGGGGGTTGTATTAATAGGAACCGGAAACGCACACCATCGGGATCACACTACGCACTTACATGGTATTAATATATTACAGTAATAAGATTATAACTGGCAGAGTGCGGCGACGACGCTCGGGGTGGCCCGCCGGAGACGTCAGCCCCCCCCCCCTCTTCCTCGGTGAAAGAACCGCAGAAATTTCCCCACGAGTACTCCACCCCGCCCCGCCATCAAAGCTCCAACCACGACCCGGGATCGTCAGGCGTGAAGCGAACTTGGTTAAGAGGAAACGACGCCGACGCCATAAACATACTATCTACCTATATATCGTATGTACATATACCTTTAAGTATTAAAATAAATATTTTTGTCTTTGTGTTTCAAATTAGTACATTTTATTTTCATTTCAGAAACAAAACATTTCGTATTTATTTTAAGTAATTATGTTAAAATTTTATGTTTCAAAAATACTAAATACTAAAAATATGTCTTGAGTACTTATGCATTTATACTTATGATATTATTAAAATACAATAATATCATCATATTTTATTTTTGTGTCTCCCCCCCCCCCCAATTTCAAAAATACTTTATATCATCGTCCAAACTTTTTATGTATCAAAAAAAAATTCCTATGCTTCTGACGAATCAGGTGACGAAGAGCCATCAATCATCGTAAACTCGTGAGTTCTTAAAAGTATTTATATTTGTATTTGAAAACTAAATGTAAAATCCATTTAGTCATTAAGATTACTTTACTCTCTTTTATTTGAGTAATTGTGTAAAATACTACACATAAACTAAATTTCAAAAGTATTTTTTACACAGTATGCGAGACAAAAATTCAATACGTCGTGCACAGTGCCACATAACAGTGTACTGTTGGTACACGATAAGTAGCCATTGATATAGGAGTGGAATATTTAAGGAGAAACTTTGGGCTATTATATTGACTGACTTGGCTATTATACCAACGTCCAACAATAATAAATTGTGTATGATTTCATCGAATACCCTAAATGGGGTTGGGTAAAAAGCAAATGGAAAAAGTACATAAGAAGTGGGCGCTGTTGTGTAGTAGGTTTCGAATGTACATAACTCATCATTGAGAGGTCACTGCAATAATGGATGTGTTAAATTTGAAGAAAAAAAATGTAAGAATAGACGGTGTGTTAGTTTATATTTATATAGATGTTTTATAATTTATTCCTAGGTAATTTATTTTTATATTAGTATTACGGTAAATTAAGCTAATAGTTGAAACATACGTTACATATATTTTATTAATGATATTAAATTATTACAATGATACATATTAATGTATCATACGATTTATTATGCCATACATATTATTGCTATCCACTCATACTTAGTCAATACCGACTTACAACTGCATGAATAAAATAGTAGTACATACAGCTTTAAATTAGTCTAAACATTTTAAAATTATTTCATTGCTTCTTTAATGTAATAATATACGAAATGGATAGTTAATATATATATTTTTTTCTATCGTTATTTTTTGTACAATCATAATCATCTAATTTGAATTTAATGTTAATAATTTAACTATAGAAAAATGCAATGTATTTCCGATATTTTAGAACAACTTATGTATTAACAATAGTACCTATTACATATTCAAGCTTTTTTATTTTGAAAAAAATTAAAACAACATAGAAATACTAATACACAAATGCAAACAGTTGATCATTACCCAACTCAAAAGAAGCCAAACTGTTTTGAAAAATAGTAGTGTTGGGGTGACTTTGTTAATCTGATATTTAAGTTTTATTTTCATTTACAGAATGATGCTAACTTATTATCAAAATTGATGGCTGTTTTAAATCTTTAATATTATTGTCTGTTATAGGTACTGCAAAAATAACATTAACTGTTATTTTCCACTGAATATTGTAAAACTGTTCTAGATAATCCAATAGGTATGTTATGTTAATTCTGTTATCATAAACTTATATATCGGTTATGAAGATATTTGTTATAAATTATAAGCAATCTAATTATTAATGAACATAGTATTTTCCGAGATTCTGAACTGAAGTGTATTCAGAAAAACCAAAAATAAATACCAGCTATTCGTTAATAATTACTTCAATAATTGCTAACAAATAAACAAAATATATTGAAACAACAATGATTTCAGTAGTTCGTATGTATGAAAACAAAAAAAAATTCAGTTGGACATATAGTTGTTGAACAGACAAAGACTATTTAAGAATTGTTGATTTTGTATTACCTATTAAATGTTCAGGTTGTTAGCAAAATTAAAAAAATGATTTATGTATAAGGTAGCTGTAGTAGAAAATGTAATTGAAAGTTTATAGATGACAAAAAACAAAATTTTAAAATCCAAGACCATTATGTGTTAGAAATAATACATATTTCCACAACCTGTGTCTGATGTTAGAGAGACATTGTAAGATAGGAATTTTTAACTATTATCAGACAGCGTTAAATACACATACTTCTATGACTTTATCATATACTTTATAGGACAAAAATAATACAAAAAGTAGAATTTGACATCATCCTGTTAACACCCCCCTAACTGCCTAGTGATTACTTATTTACCTAATTCGATACAAATCTATTTAAATGAATATTTTTATATTTATACCGATTTAGTTTTATTATATTATGTATTCAATACTGTTCCTAAAGACTGAGTTTGTCAACTAATTATATTGTTATCAACCTTAATATTGTTTGGTTGTTGTTATTCATACAATTAAAATATTCTTATCAATGTCACCTTATAATACATTTTATATTGTAACTCAAAAAGCAATTGACCAAATTTAAGATATGCAAGATTGATAGGTTTCATACTATTACCATTAGCTAAACATACAACAAAAATGGTGGTTTCAGAGTCGCCCCAAATTCTGCATGACTTTGATAGCTACTTCAAAAATATAATTTAAAAACAACTGTCCGTTACAAAAAAAAAACCGATTATTTTTTTTTGATAAATTTCAATCTTTTTACTATTCATTTTTACATTGTTTTGCTAATAATTGTTTCTCTTAATTTTTTTCCTGGTTTTCCATTTTGATTCAATTTGAATATTCAAAAGATCGACAACTTAAACAACTATATAAATAAGAAGACTCAGAGCTCCATTGCATAACCTCCTCAAATTTCGCATATTACGGTTAATGGACTTTCGACGATGTCTCATTTTCTACAATATAATATAAACTATATTTCGATGCCCACGTCGAATGCTCAGTTTTTCATCGTGCCTATATAATAATATATGTCGAACCACCGTACGAAAGCGATTTAATAAAGTCCATCTCATGATGCTTGACGATAAGTTACGCAGCGGATTTTCTGATAAAGATTATGCGACTGCGTTCTGATTGTGTTCGGCGTGTAAATGTGCCTATAATATATGCGCGCGCCACTTGGGTAAAATTGCCAATTTATCTCGTCCCGACAGTTTCGTGTACCTATCCCAAACGCCGTAAAAACGTATATGCCCACCTTACGCAATATAAGTGAACAGCCCCCGGCTCGCGCATCTATACTTTCATACGGAAGTGTCAGTACGAAATGTGTGACTTGGGTGGCTCTACGTACAAGGTAGGTACATACAATTTATACGCGCACGCGAATACTGCTACTGTGCATGAACGTATATTAATATCGTGTTTTATGCACCTATAACATGGTTAATGGTTATGGCATACAGCAGTGTTACAATACGTTACGGATGACTATGACCATCTCCACATGGCTACATCCGCTTCAAGCGATCGGTCTTCGAACGGAACGAGAAATATAACAACGATTATTATAATAGGCTTATTATAATATAGCTGCGTACAGAGCTTCATCCGGCGTGGTATGTATAGACGACAGTGTCATCACGTCACATTCGCTTTTCGGGTCGAGTGCCCGCACTGCAACACCGCTTCGTTTTTTAAATACTAATAAGCCCAGACCTAAGTTTACTGTGGTTGAGACCAACGTGATAAATCATAATAAGTGCGAATAGTACATAAAAAGAAAATTAATCATTGGTATAAATGTATTAACTATTTTATTTTTTGACGACTACGTCGTCCGATGGATAGTTATGTTTATAAATTAATCAGATCATGTTCACGTTCAAATGTTATAAATAGGAGTTCTTAGACGTTTATTATGGCTATTTATTTTAAAAACGAATTCATTCAATATTCATATTGTCCACAAGTGAAGTTACAAGTTCTTTATACAATTTAAAAACCAAAACAAATGTTAAGATATTTGTACCCCAAATAGGTAATAATAATGGAATTTATTTAATTTAAATATTTATTATGGTACCTGTGTTCAATAAGTATACAATTTTATTTTTAATGTTTTATACTTCTGTAAATGACCGAATTAAAACAATAGTTATATTTGTGATAAAACAATATAATACCTAGTAATATAGGTATCTAATAATTCGAAAATATGTATTTTTGATTGCAAAAATAAGAAATCAATATCAGATTAAATATTTGTATTTAGTTTTAATCATAGGTATCCAAAAATTACGATAGACTTAACTTAAAGATAAATTATCAACTATCTTGTGTTATTTTTAGTCATTGCATCAATGGGAGTTGAACCAAACATTCACACAAACGATGCACTGCAGAAAGGAAGCCCTGTGTTGAAGCGTAAACATTTATACTAAATACTTTTTGGGACACTAATAAACAGTTATTAATTATCTATATTTAGTTTTCTAGTATTCACTTAATTGATCATCAGATTTAGGTTTTTTTCTTAGAGTCGATTTTTAGGGTGATAGAAAAAAAAGCATTTCTTCTTTCTCTTGTTTCTGTCTATTCTGACTAAAACCACTGAAGCACCAAAATATTTTGTTTAATGTTATCTAGGCATTATGACTATATTTATTTCTCGATTGGATATTCTATTCTCTGTATTGATTAACTCAAACTTATCTAATCTAGTTTAATAAGTAAAACTATACATAGAACGAGAAGCTCATTTATCATCCAACCATACTTAATTAAAGTTAAAAACAATGTGTGTTTAAATTAATGCATTCAATAAGAACTTAATCTTTCCTACTGGTCTAGTGCAATGATAATATTTTCTGAGAAATGAGAATTAATGTCAGACATTTTTTTTTTAAATAAACTGTTTTGACCAAAACATTAAAAATATAATGTGTATACGAAAATATAATAACAAAAATAATAAGGATTAAGTTGGCTTAAGTGATCCTCACCATTTTTGTCATACAATACTTATCGAAGACCTCATATATATTTAAATATTTACATATTATGTTAAAACTGTTTATTTTACCACTCAACAATTATTACAACCCTTACGAGAACCCTTAACAATACCTGTGTAATACGTATATTAAATATAATTAACTGGTACTTTGGTAATTGCCCAATTTTTGTATAGGTAGATTTTAATTATAATTATATATATATTATATTTTTTAATCATATTGTCACTGTGCCTGTTCGCCACAATACCATTTTAGTTTGTATGAAATTGAAATCAAGTTTCTCTAGTAGAGTTATTTATCAGAGAAGTTTTGACCTTCACATATGAACATTTTATAAACAAACAATTGCTTTCATAGTATTTAAATTATTTAGACATTTTAAAATGAGTGGTACTCGAATATTTCATAGTTAAAAATACTATTATACCTATACCTTATCAGCATTTTGTTGACCTTGAAATATAAATTTTATGTTCGCTAATGGCTGATCACTTTAAAATACGAATTATCGTCTAAACAAGATTGGTGTTTAAATTAATTTGTAATTATTAGTATCATGTAAAATAAAAATTGTACCAAGCTCCTGACCACCCTTCAAACAATTCAGTTGAAACTACCATTAAGGTGGCTTGACTACAACGAACTAATAAGAAAAAAATAATCAATATAAATTACGAGATCAGAGTAATTCGATATGATGCACAGTTATTATACATAATATTATGGAGAGTTGAATAATATTTATATTATTATTATGAGAGAGCTGGGTAGTTGTTACGAACGCCTGCAGAGTTTTCGCTCATACATAATAGTACTATAGTATTAGTATAAATATAGGTACAGCCGCATACCACTGTGTCGTCAATCTGTGTTTGTCGTCTATAGCACTATTTGCGTGTATGCTCTTCGACCTCAGCCACACATAAATAATAAAAAACAATTCCTTGCAATTATTTTCCAAAATTTTCTCTGCATAAATTAATGACAATGCAAACATATAATATAATGACAATAATGTACGGACACGCATTTGTAGAATAAAAGATAATTATTCGATTAGCACCTTTAATATTTTAATTTAATAAAATGTATATTTATATAATTACTAGCTGTCCCTTTCTGCTTTGCTCGTCCCAAAGATATATTTTATTTATAAATATATTTGTAAAAAAATGAATAATTTGATGTCATATTTCTACTAACTATAATATGCAACTCGGCCACTCAGATAGACAATGTTTAAACATTTTTGTAAAATTTTATCTAAGCTTGACCGTCTTGATGATTGCTATCTAAATTTGTTCAACATGTGGTTGATTCGGAAACTTTAATGTTTTTTATGCTTATTATTGTACCAAAATAAATAAATATAAATAAAACACTTTTTAGTTAACCTTTCCTGAAGACTACGGAAAATGTGGAGACCGTCATCTACATATCGCCATATTAAACGGTATGATTAAAGACTGGCCCTTTGATGTTTCTGACATAATTCAATCCTCTCAACAAGCGCTAAACGAAATTAACATGATCATAGCTATTTTTAATGGATTGAGATGAAATCCAATAAATAAGGCAAGAACAAAATATTGTTGGTCAAACAAACGAATGCTGCTGATCTATTAGATCTCTGAGAATGGAAATGGCAATTTGGTATCTATGGTGAACGACCAATCTTGTAAATCATACACTTATATAATAATGTAATGTTATGGACATAGACTTAAGCTTATACATTTTCATACACAAACCGCCAGTTATGAGACACCAATCTTTTCTTCAGAACATTGATGAATAATCATGTCCGACAAATATTGTTGATCAAGCAGATGAATGCTGCAGCTCTATTAGATCTCCGAAGATGGAAATGACAGATTTATTTAGAACATACTCGTATGAGGAACGACATATCTTGTAAACTTAATTCTATACTTTTAATAACACCCGGCCAGTTACGAGACAACAAACTGCAAGAAGGGAAATGAAAGATTAATAACTAACTTAAGATATCCAATGTGTTTTTGAGAGAACGAATAATTTTGTATAGATATTTTTAGATAAAAACTAAAAGTAAACGAAACAAAATTAAATTCTCTAATTTTTTAGTAGCTAACCAACAGTTATTTTAAAATAATATTCAAATTACAATAAATATCTAATTATTTCAACAGGAAGTAACAGATCATTTTCAATTTTGACCTCCCAAAAGTAGTGACTAGATCCAATTTTCTACCAGAAATTTCCATCAATGTTAGAAATCAGAGTGTAATTAGTAGAAAAGTGTCTCTAGATACTAAACAAAAAAACACACGTTATTGTAAAATTAATACATTCAACACTTCGCTCAAAATCTAATTATAATTTTGCGAGCACAACACAATACATTATTATATTTTAACTAACTAATCAAAATTCGTGAACATATTATGAAAACTGACCGTTCAGGAGGCGGCCGGGACGAAATTATTTTAGGGGTGAGACTGAGCGTTGAGTCGGCGCGAAGAGCGCTAGCAGCCAGCCTGTCTTCGGATCTCCATGGCCGCGGGTATCAAATTGAGCAAGTGCCTGGACCGACTTTCGTAGGTCGGGTGCATGGACAGCCACCACCACAGCTTGTGCTGTTTGTTTGTCGTGGCCATAGAGCTCCAGAACAGGTGGCCCTGGGTGACGTCCACGCACGTTTTGGCGGCCATCTCCATTCCAATGCGGTCGGCCTCGGTCTCGTACGACCGGATGCATGGCAGTACTATGAACAACGTTACGGCGGTTGACAAGCACAAATGTGTCAACAGGTTCCAACCTAACGGCAGCAGGGCAAAGATCAAAGGGGTCGCCGGCACCAGGCACAGTGCGGTGATCGCGAACCTAAGGCTGTTGATTTGGTTGGCGTGACGGAGAACGCAGTGCGCAAACTCGTGGCCGATGAGTATCGTCAGCTGATCATCGTTGGCCATGGACATCAGCCCGGAGTATACCAACACCAACCCGTTGGGCTCGACGATGGCGTTGACGCTCTGGCTGTTCACCACCACCACGGTCCACTGGTGGTCTTGGATCGCGTCCACCCCGGAGTTGGCGGCCAACAGCCGGGATACCACGCCGGCCACGCGCACGTAACCAGGGTGCGTGGAGTCGAGCTGATTCGGGCGAGTCGACTTCAGAATATCCCGCGTCTCGCGCTCCGCCTGTTTCATGAGCATCTGTTCACTGAACAGGAGCAATCGGCGACTGCCCGTCCACGGGTCCCGTTCCGTGTGCTTCCACAGAAATGCCGCGAACAGGGCCAGCGAGCAGGCCGCCGCCAACTCGATGTATAGGATGTTCTCCCAGAACATGGCCGAGTACTGTTGTCTTGTCTCGACCGTGTTCCGGGTCCACCAGAACCGCGCGGCCAGGCCAAAGATGATACCGAAAACGATCGCCAATTGCGCGATGGTCGTTATAGCTATGTAATCTAACGTCGCCCATAATTTACACATGCTCATCGAACTGTCCAATTATCATCAAAAAAAAACCCGTCGATTATTGTCGTTGCAGTTTATCTATAGTTGAAACATGAAGGGTTTAAAAACAAAAATTAAAAAAAAAAATTTCATTTTTGTAAACATTTCATTTCCCCGACCCTAATTAAAATGTTGATCCACTTGTGGTCACTCGTGAGTCTCGAATAAATACCATACGGTGTGGTGTATGATATAGAATATATGCTTACAACTGTTAATAGTTACCAATATACAATGAATATACATAGGTAATATTTTAATATAAACGCTTATTGGTATGTGGGTACCTTCTAGCACTGTATACGTTATTCAATACTTATATACATAATATTAAAGTCGCATCGTAAATTACTCATCATGATTTTTCTATTGAAGTTCGGTCTTTTTGGTTATCTTCACCACAGGATTCGATGTTATAAACTCCGTGCCACTTATCCGAACAAACGATGGTTTTATCAATAATCTGAAATCTGAAATTGACAAGAGTGGATGATTCCTATAAATAAATGTTTAAAACATAGAAATGTCTGCATATTGTAGAAATAACATGAAGATGATAATTTTAATAAGAAAATTATTTGAGTCGCCTTTAAGGCAAATGTAACACTGTACTGCAATAAACAAAAAATATTAATTAAACTACTTCCTTTGTATCTTAGGAAACGCTTATTTTTGTGGATAAAAAGTCATAGAATACATTTCTTTAGTTTAAATAATAATAGTTGTCAAAGGTAAATTTTATAAATGAAACCTATTGTATTATACTTATATATTTAATCAAGCATGGGCATAAACTAGTTAAAAAGTTAAAGTTTAGTTAATCTTCACTTTTTAACTTGGCGTTTATAAATTTAATTTTAACTATCTTAATTTTTAACTTAACAGATTTTGATTTATATAAAGTTAATAAATAACAAGTAAGGTACTTTTATTTAAATTCAAGTTGCTTTAATTTATAAATAATTAAATAATAAATATAATACAATTGATGATACACATTGCCTAAACATTAAGTTTTTATTATTTTAAACCATGTTGCTGACTATAATAATTGATGTATTAAAAAAAATAATAATAATATTAATAACTTAAGTTAATAAATTAATTGTAAGTGTAAATATAACTTTTAACTTAACTTAGTTGAAACAAAATTAGGATAACTATTATCTAAAACTTTTTTAAATGTTGAATATCAATTTAGCTCAGTTAAAAATGATCATTATTATTTATCTCATGTTTGTATTGTACGTATTTGGCGAATAAACGATACGATACCGGTTTTTGAACAGAAAAAAAAGAAAGGTTTATAAAAACTATACATACATATACTATAAAAATATACATTTTCAAGTGCTAAGTTTTTTGACCGAAAAAAAATGTTAATCAACATTTATTGAAAAATAAAATGTGACTATTTTATAAAATTTAAAATGCCTACTAATTGCTTACAATTTGTCTAAAAATGTTTTAATGTTTCATTGATTATAGATTGAAGTAGTTAATGGATGAATGTTTCAAGTTTTTATGATTAAACTCTGTTGAGTTATAACAAAATCACAAAAACCGTTTGATGAAAAATTCATTATTATTAGTTAAAATATTCAATGTCATCAAATTTGAATTTAAACTCTCAAAAAAAAAGAGATGTGGCTGAATTTTGAACAATTTTTAGTTTAAGCAATAAGAATTTATGTGAACTCTTGTATTACATTTTCAAGACTTAAATGTTAAAAATTGAAAATTGTAGAACTTAAAACTATAAAATAATTTCCAGGTCTCAAAAAATGTTAACTTTAAACGCCAATTTTCATTTTTTTTTTTTTTAAATACTAAATAAATATTTTATAAAAAATCTTGAATAAGATATTTTCAAGCTTTTTGAATTAGAATAAATAATTATCAGCACATTAATGAACAAATCTTAAAATATTTAAAAATTGTATTTGTCTATAAATATTTTAAAGAGAACCAAAATGTAGAAAACAATATGGGTACATATTATTATCATCTCTAGAAAATGTCAACATGATATTTCTTGAACATTTTTAGTATCTAAAAAAAAGGATACACATAGCCTGCCACGTACAACGTCAACTACTTTATCGCACCATGGACGGCATCTACATGTGGAGTGACGATACCATAATGTTCCTGTCGGCCGCATTGAGACGCTAAAGTTAAACCATACCTTAAAGTTATTTATTTTTCAATTATTACTAAAAAGCAAAATCGCTTTTATCAAAAACTGTTGTCACTGAAATATTCACATTTATCTGCTGTTTGTTTTTTGTTTGCTGATTGTTTTGAAAACTATTTTTGCTGGAGTGCCAATACTAGATGCAGTTTACTGTACCAGTAATTACTAATTACCCTCATAAAAGAATATTGAACCTGTTTTTAAATTTAATATAAACAGTGCACTTTGCAACAATTATACATAAAACATAATATATCGTTATCACTTATCAGGTATTAGTAGTACCAATGTTTTTCGATGTAATAATAATCCATCACTGGTGAATTATCATTCATAATTAATCATAAATAATAATTAAATAATTACTGATATTAATTATGAATATAATAGTATAATGTATTGTGTATGTGGTATTAAACTATAAGAGCTGATTGAAGCATAATTTGTAAACAAATACTTCAACACAATTCACAGGGTGGGTATATAAAAATATATGCACGGAACATTAATCAAAATTTAGCTCACTTAGCTGGAACTTTAAACACATTAATTTGTCTAGTTCTTGTCGGATCTCCTACCTATACACACCAAATGATATAAATATGTAATATACATTTCTTTCCGGCCAAGTAAACTAAATTTTGATTTATGTATATTTTTTCAAGTAGCTTGTGCTCTATATATTATAGCAGTGAAGGGCTTTTACTTGTTGTACCAAATGCCAGAATTTGTAACTCGGCTACTTTACGTATCTTAGACAACAAACTTAAAGAATTTTATATTAAAGAATTATGACTTTAATCATAGTTATATTATTATATTTAATCTTATAAAATAATCAAAATAATATTCCTATTCAAATAAATCGTACTATTACACTGCTATACGAATTTGTGTCATGTACTCATATTGCGGCCGAGCTCAAACTGATTTTTATATTTTGTATCTAATCAACACAGTAATACATGTTTTGACTATTAAATTTTGATAACCAAATCGAATCAAAAATATCTTTAGACAATGACTTGAAAAAAAAAATGACAATAAATCCAAAATACTCGAATAAAACTGGCCATATCTTGTTTTAGAAAAAACGTTTCGATCGATCGCTGTACCAGACCCGTGATAATAAACCCAATATTATTATTTTATAATACTTATTTATTTATTTTTTGAAATTCGTCGAAGTAAAACTTGATAAACTTAAACATATATACGAATCTGTTTCTCATCTAGACATCTGCTATTCATTCGAAGTGGTCGTTTTTGTTTTTATGTCCATAAGTTGTCTAAAAAATGGTGCCACTAAATATTATAAAATCGTTCAGTGACTACTGAAGTCTCAGACATTTTTCATAGATTCATCAAGGAGACAAAAATGTCAGTATTGTGAATGCAAATCATACAAAAAACGATTCAGAATGAAGTTTAACACTTTTTTGCTAAAATATTAATAAAACCCTATTCATTGTTTACTTTTTTATTATTATTTTAGTTTCTTTAAAAAATGAGAATAGAAAATTTAAAAGATTGTATTTTCATATAAAAATTGGTATTTTATCATGAAATTTGTTGAAATCTTAAAAAGAATAAAACCTATATAGAAAAAATTGGAAAAAAAATGTTAGTATAATACTGTTAACCTGGTCTACTTGGAATATTATATTCATAATGTACAAGACAAAAATGTATGGAAGCAAAGATGGGTTTATCATAATATTTTGGATCTCTATGTAGACGTGTAACTAGGTACTAAAACAGTTCTGATTTTCTATGTACATGGGCCATAATAACAAAATACAACCGTAACTATGAGAAAAAAAATAGTTAATCTATTCATATAATACCTATTATTATTTTGTAGGGAAAAACATATCATACCTTTATGAATCCTTGAACTATATATTTTTATGCACCTATGTGGCTATGTATATATTTCGTATATAATATACGAGTCCTGCCAAAACAATAACGTCTCAGAAGATAGTGTTACCGTAAAAGGTTTTTTTTTATCTACGACATAAGATAAATGGATTAAACTTAAGACGTTTATAATACGCATGTATTCTTAGTGTTTTTTTATATCTGCTTAAATTTAACTACTCCAATATCGCTCCAGGGCTATATAATTTGTTTTTGTTTTTAACCATTACCTTCTCAAATTTCGCCTCAATTAAGATAAACTATATTATATACCTACTGATATAATTAACTTATATTTTGCTTGATCAATATAAAGTTTTTAGTTTTAAGTTGAAACACTGTTTGACACATGTTAATCCCTATACCGAGTACATTATTATTATACACACTAAACAAACTAACATTTTAATTCCCTTTATAATGTTATGCAGTTATATATTTAGTCAGACTTAGTATGGACAGCTAGAAAACCTTTATAAACAAAAACTATAGTAAAACATAATTATTATAATTAAATACATTTCTCATTACCAAATTAAAAACTTAAAGTTTCTTAAAACTATAAGCTTTTAGTTGGTTAGCTATAATTATTAAATATCTATAACTGATATGACGTGTCCACGCTTGTCTTAAGCATACACCTAAAGATTTACATAACTGTAAGCGATTAAGTAACTCATACTATAGCATTATTATAATTGCATTGATGTTCATGTTCTACATAATAAATAATTCAAAAAGTAAGTTATGTATTACCTATTTCTAAATGCGAAACAATGCAGGTATTACCTAACTATAAAAGTAAAATTATGAAAATGAAATATGAAAAAAGGTGTTTCTTTTTCAAAACAGTTCTTTTGTACATGGTTGGTGAGACTAAAGTAAATATTTCACCATAATTTAAGTATAATATGATACGTAAAACTATACAATTTGATTAGTATTTTTCAACAAAATATCAAATTGTTCATGTATATTTAATATGATCACTATGTATGTGTAGCACAATAAGTAAATGGCATTTGTACGGTTCGACTAAAACACAGCATGTACCGGGAAAGAAGTTTAATGGTATAACAGTGTTATCTATTGAACAATTTTTCCTTTGTGAAATGTATAGAAATCTCTGTGTACAGTATCGTTACGGAAACGGAGAACGCATAAATAAAACATTATTACCTAGTAAATTTTTCGAAAATCAAATAAAAAGTAAAATATTATAGTACCGCTCGATCGAAACCGTTAACTTAAAGTATTACACGTAATCATTTAAGGCGTATAATACACATTTTACAATACTTGAACTCTAAAATTATCAGATAAAATAAAATAAATACGTACAACATATTATACGGTATAAGGGTATAACGTACTGAATAAGACTACTGCAGAGGAATCGGTTATTGATGTTCATTATCGTACAGTATTTTATTTTTTACCCACTTCGAACTATTGTCTATGAGAAATTTGAAATATTACTAAATTTTAATCGACTTAAAATAAAGTGTCATTGTTTGAGTTTTTTGTTGACTCTCAATTAAGTAGTATTCGCAAAAACAAACACTCTCAATATAATTTATTGTATCTTTTTAAACATTAAAGTATAAATTTGTAATGAATTTAATTATTTTTCACACAAACTTAAGATTCTCAAATAGTAAACAAAATATTAATTATTGGGATTTAATTTTAGTAACACAAACACCCAAAAAAGCATAAACTTATACTCTTAAATTGTATTTGTCTAAAAATTGAATTTATATTCGTAAAATGGTTCCGATTAAACTGAATTTAAAATTGCATTATAATATATGTTTCGAATTATATTTCTTAAAACTTGATAAGCTTATATTTGTATCCCGATTCCAATTTCCATAACTATGCCAAACCAGCCATACATAACGAACAACAAAAATTGAGTTAAAATATTGTAAACCATTAATAATTAATAGGATTTTTTTCATTTTTCATATAGACATTGTTTTAATTAAATTTATTACGGCAACCACCTTTGGGAGTTCCATTAAAATATGGGGTTTCACCACTCGTCTATGAATCTCTCAATAAATAAATTAATCACATAATATGCCTTCTAAGGTATTGGTTATGATAAAACTTTTATAAGTATTGATATTATAGATGGCATATTTATCGAAATGAGAAAAACAATTATTGTCCTTTTTTAATTACCTTTCCCGGCTTTTATTTTAATGTATGACGATGACTCAAATAACACTTTATTTTAGAGGTAAGAAATATTGTTTATCTATATTCGTATAAATAATGAGTGACGAAAAGTACACTCTCTAACAGATATATACCTGCATTTGCCAGTTATACAATTTCAAATAGTTCAAATGTACTTCAAAATTATAACGCGAATAAATAATTTAAAGTCTAAAACTTACAATGGATTTTACATTGTTCTAAAGACGGGTTGTCTGATCGGGTTGATCATCATCAGTATTAAGAGTCTAAAATAATTCAAAACTTATAAGTAGTTGAATAAAATATATTCAGTACTGATTTTATAACATGCACGGCTTGAGGCAAAGTAACAGTTTAAATAAATATAATAAAAACAAATAATTATTAAAATAATAAATTCAATATTTTTATTGTTTTATTGTACATCTTGAATAACAATTTAATGCTTCAAGGCTGATTATTGACTATTTAAACAGTACACTAACAAGTTATATAATAAATAGAAAAGTACAGCTAATATAATAGTAAGATGTTACTTTTGTTTTCTTTTAAGAGTTACTTTATACGTCAAACTTTTTTATTAAAAGCTTATTTTGTACCAAATTATTTTAGCTAGCTACTTTTAAATATATTTTACTTATTTGGTACATTTAGGTACCTACATATTTCCTCCTCAAACTTAGACTTAATTACATTTTTAATTTAGCTATTAACCTAGGTATCGAAAAACAAAATAATGTCCATTTGACCAAGACTTTGATGTTACAATGTTTTTTTAAGATTACAATGAACTAGGTTACCTGTAATATTTTTAACATTATTGTAATGATATTTCTATTTTTTTCTGGTTTATAATTAGTTAATGAATATCAAATTGTTATTATTTAGAATTATAAAACCTAACTTAAAGTTTATATTACAATATAGACTTGTGCAGTAGAACAACATAGTTGTTCAATAAAATTAATATTCTTCCGTTAATGATTACCATTTATTTGAATCGTTCTTCAAAATGTGTTTCACATATTTTGCTCTTTGTAAACAATAAGAGATTCGAAAATAAAAACCGGAATTTTCTAAATCGTAAAATCATAGTGTACAAGATGGTTCACAAAGCTGAGGATTATGATGTGTCTTGAACGTTCAGCCATGCGTTTATTTCCGGCAAATTATGTGGACAAAACTCACCCACATGCAGCCGTACCCATTCGAAAATAATAATAATAATAATGAAATCAAACATTTACCAGCCCGAATGCGTTTCGGCCATAAATTTCGTCTGTTGATCCGCATTGGTGCGTGATGACGCCGTAAAAACGACTATTTCGTAGTACACACAATGTTTGTATGTAGAGTCGTATAATAATATTTAGGTAGGCACAGTGACAGTGTATGCACATTAACATATTATCAACAAGAGTGAAAAGACTCGTTAACGATGAAACGTTACGATTTTGGAAAATCCAACATGTATGATTTCTATACCTACTGCAGAAAATCACATTTAGCATTACGCCTACCTACGTTATTGTGTATATTATTATTATACATAAAAGAAAAAAAATGTAATATACATTTTCAGACAAATATTATAATAAAGAAATTAAAAAAAAAAAATCATCAATAAATAATTAAATTTATTTATTCATTTTTCGTTGCTATTTTTTTCGATTTTAACTATAAAATCCACTATGATTCATGTTCAAAACAAAATTCAGACAAGTGATAAATAAATACTAAAATACGTATACCTAATATTATAATATATTGTCTTTTTTTAAAAATAAATATGGTATTAAATTTCAATAAATATTCATCTTACACGTTTGTTACTAACAACAATAATGGTTATTCTGGTCGGACACAAATTGTTTGGGTGAATTCAATTTATTTTAAAAACGGTCTGGTGTATTAATTATTATTAGATACATACCTACCTAAGTTATGAACACGTGCAACTTTTTATTGATAAAAAAAAACATAAACATATGTATGTATTTTTTGTCGGTGAACCTATTTTATATGAATACTTATTCAGTTATTTTTTAATTAAAATTGTTTAAAGTCAATATAATGACGTTATATTCATTGGAATGCAAACAATTATATTCGAATGCCCGTAGATCGCTTTCGAAGCAGTCTTCGAGTTCACATATTTTCATTTATTTGTGTGTGTGTTGTATAATCTATAATCTGATAACATTATGAAACAATACATATTTGAAAAAACGATTTTATATGACCTCGAAGTGACCAGATATAATGGTCCTATTATTACTATTATAAATTACTAATATTATAGTTGTTATGACCAGTACCTCATAACAAGCGTAATCTAGTGGGTGTTTATATGCACCAGGACATTTTAATAATTTATCATCATAATACTACGTAAGCAGCTAGTTGAACGTGATAAGTGAAGTCCTATTATTATGACGTGTTTCGTTGCCGTTTTCATAAACAAAATAGCACAAAGTATGATATTACAATAATTGAGGCTTTTAATCGAACACTAAAATATTATTTGTAAATATAAAAATCGATAAAATATTAATCAATAATCAATTAAAAAATATAAATTATTTATGGTAAGACAGTGGTCAGTAACTATCTATACATCGAGTACTGTATAGGTGTACTATCAAGTATACATCATCACAGGTTAATCTCTAACATAATATATGTAAAGGGCAATTAAGTCCTACGCAAGTGCTACTGTGAAAATAATAACCATAGTGAAAATAGATGAACGAAAATTGTTATCATTCAAGTATTTAGCAACTCCTCCTGGTCCCGGTTTCGATTTTTTTCCAAGACGCCTCAGGGGGAAGTTTAGCATTACAATATTTCGACGAATCTTAAACATTTCGTTTCCGATCCGACCAGGCTTGGCCGACTGTGTGTATTTGACGACGTCTTAAAACTCATATCACAGATCTGTGTAGTGCATATAAACAACCATCAATAACCATAATATATATTATTTATTATGGGTAATATTATATAATAATATATTCATATCAGTGTGACAAGGATAGCGTATTATGCGAGTAGATGTTTACTTCTGAATAACTCACATGGTATGAACCTACCCCACACGCACACACACGCACTATTTCGAATAATACGATTTTCGTTTGAAACCTGTCCAACCGTGTCGGAAAGCTATGTGGGGAAATTTTATTAGCCCCCTTTTGAATGCCGTTGGAGCGGAAAATCGAGCTGGTTAGATTTCTTTTTTATAAAATTCATAATTCACAATATACAAATATATTGATAATAATCGAAAGTGATTGATCTCCAACGATAACTATTCAACATAACATTATATTGTATAATATATTATAGTTTCGCACTGAATAAACTAGATTTGTGTTATTTTTTATTATTACTATTATTATTATTATTATTGTTATTACAACTATTCATAGCAAAAACTGGGCACGGCATGCAACGAATTATTACAATTCAATAATATAACATAATATCTGTATATTACATTATCGTCGAAACAATTTAATAAATCGGTATAGGTACATGGTGCGTATATGTCCGGTGAATTACATGAATGGACTTCGCGAAGTTATATGAAAATATTTTAATTCGTCAAACTGCCAGTATAGGTATTTAATATATACATAATACATGTGTTATAAAATAGCCAATAGGTATAATAATATTGCATACGAAAAAAAAGTAATGACAAATATGTAATTAAATTAATATTATAATTATTTCGTTCGCACAGGAGAACCTACTCGGCTACTCGTAGACTTCCAAAATCAACGATTTGGACGAATTGTGAGTTTAATTTAAAAAAGAAAAACTTTCAATTTTGTTAGGTATTATAGTTCTACTATACTATCTGACCTGGTAAATGAGGTATCTATTGCTCGTAAAGATTATTTTTTTAAAGTTGTTTTTTTATCGCGATATCTCACCAAAATAAAACCCAATGGAAGTACCAACCCAACCTTATATGATAAGCTTCTGTAGTTTTCAAGATAACGAGTTTATTATAACTTGTTAGTAACATAAGTTAATGTTTGATTTAAAAAAAATGTTGATTTCAGATGTGTCGATACCACGGTCATCTACCGCTAGATAACCGTGGTCGATACACTGGATACTACAGCCTCTACATTTCTACAACGCGATGGTTATAACTAGGGCTCAGATTTTGTAGCAAAATAAATTCTTAAAAAAGCATTTTAAGTTGCCAAAAAAAGCAAAAAATATCATTTATCAAATTTAATTCTAAAAAACAAATTTTAATTACATATAGAATTAAATATTAAAAAAGGAATTTGCGACCGTATATTGAGTCACGTTATTTTCATGAAAACTTATACTAATAGGTGCCAATAAAATTTTAATTTTTAACTTTTGGCATTTTAACGATTATAGAGAGCACTATACCTCACTGATTGTCGATTGATATTTACCAGTCAACTAAAGTATTGGAACGTGCTATAAAAATATGCATATTTTATATGTATAATTCAGATAATTTTCACTTTCCTTGAGTCGTAAATACAACTATAGATAATTGTTGATACAACTATTTTGTCATTATTTTATCAGTCATACATTAATCACTTGTTTTTTCACTGGTTTTATCATTTCTGGTAATATTAATTTAGTCCAAGTATAATATTCATAGAAATAAGTTAAATTTTCAAGAAAAATGTATAAAAATATAGAAAAAAGAATCAAATAGGGGAAAAAGCAATAAAAACAGGTTTTGGGGAAAAAAGCAAAACAAAGTTTACTTCATTAAAATCGGAACGATTCAAAACGTATTTATATATAAGAATTATCTTTCTATCATATTCCCCCCAAAAGGAGCATTTGCTACAAAATCCGAGCCCTAGTTATAACTTATAAAATAACCATAATAATTATATATAATAACGTGAAAAACTATTGAATAAAAAAAAGTTGAAAACTCAACAAGTACAAATAATACATAATGCGTTAGTACATATGAATATATAATAAGGTAATATTTATTAATTAAGTATTAATAAAGTCTAATAACGATAAATTCACGTTGTATGATTTATACATTTAGAATACAACTAAATCGCATCATACTTTGCTTTCATAATTAAAATGTGATAACTTAATTCATTCCTCGTTCACCACCATGTCAAAAATAAACCGTTTATGTCCGAGTTGAATTATCGAATAAAAAAAAAACAATGCGAATATTATGTTGTCGGTTAAGTATATGCATACATAATTTACTTGTCACAGACAATAGTATAAAAAAATAATGCATTTAACTTTTGCATATTAGGTATGTGTCATATCTGTACCACATATCACAAGTGTGGATATACTGTATGCAAACATAATTTTTCACACCTAATCATGAATTTTTAACTTAAACATGGCGTGTGTTTATGGACGGTAAATCTAGTTGGGCAGTTAAAAAAAAAACATTTAATAATTATAATTATATGTTATTCTTGTCTGCTTCAAAACGAGTCAGTTGTGACTCGTTCCTACAACTGTCGTGCAACTGACTGTTATAATATATTATTCATATTTATATGCTGTAATATATCTACAATAATACTCTCTAGTCGTCACTAATCGAGGATTATCATAATCGACGATAACTTTATTAAAACGACAACTGAATCATGTGAATCACTGTATCAGGATCACCGATGCGATAAAATTTTGGAGCAGATTCGACTCTGCTTAATGTCAGCCTTTATTTTATTTTTATTTTTTATTTCGGAGTACAAAATCACACCGACGGGTCCAAATGGTGTGTTCTCGGAAAATACCGAAAAACGGTCCCTTGAATAGATTTTTGGCACCCAAATCCATTCCATCTCTACCCGGCTCACCGGACTTCAATCTCTCGAGTACTGTTGCAGGTACATTTATATGTGTATACATTTTATTATATAATACCCGTACAGCATAGCAGTCTCCCACGAACGCCCGTCGATTTTACCAGCACCCCCCTCCCCCCTCACTAACCTAGGTAATGCTCGAATAATATATTCGGATGCCACGATAAATTAAACGATCTCGCGCGTGTTACTTTCCACATATGCACACACACATTTACACAAAATATATGTACATATATAATATATATAACATAAGTATCCGACGAGGGGCGACAGAGGGATGTTGTGTGGGTCACCGGACTGCACGCCTACCCACCCTTGTCGCGATTTGATTCGACGCCAAAGTGTCCGGTCGGCAACGATTTATCGTCGCTTCCGTATATACGAATTAGTTGATTAGACCGGCGGAATGGATTCGTTTTAACTTGGCCCAGTGCGACCAGAGATCAGTCGTCGGTTTGTACATCCAACACATAATATGGCGTGTTATATATAGATACCTACATACAATAGCGTATACATAACTTTTGCAGAAAAGAAGAGGGGATCGGTGGAAAAATACCTTACCTTTGTTCGACAAAAAGGCGTTTTAAAGTGTATATAATGGGTACCTTAAAAAAAAAAACAAAAGTGTGTACAAAATAATTTTAGGCGGTCCTCAAGCCCCTAAATTTAAAGGCCTAGTTGCACTTATGTGTATACAGTTATAAGTTATAACTATAAATTATTATTTGTCACAGTTCCAATCATCACGTTTTATTTTATCGTTATGTGGACCCAGCACATGACATCAATGAAAACTTAAATTAAACGAAATTATCATGTTTTCGCAAACAATCGAAAAAACTCCATGGTTTTGGAATAAAAACACTTATTATAAAATGTTAAGCTAAAGAATAGTATTTTAGAGACAAAATATTTAAGTTTTTGAATTATTCTTTAAGTACAGCTTATTATCAAAGACTGTATGTCTTGTACACTACTATTATATTTTGAAGTTTTTTCTAAAAAAACATTATTTAGATTTTTTATAAAAAAAATGGACAAGCGTATCTGACTATAATATTATCTGAAATGTACCAATCACAAATTCAAACTCTTTCCTCGCAGTGCACTGAAGATATGGAACAGATTAATAGTTATCTTTTAAATGGGTCTCTTGGAGATCTTTTAGAATTTCCTCGTATTTTACTCACAGCTAGCTCCAGCTTTCCTTCTTTATCACTAGTCAGTAGTCCCACCATTTTGTGCGGCCATAACCACAGTATCTATTCAACTCATTCTCATGGCCTATATTAAATGAACAACTTGTACCTACCTATTTTTATGTTTTTAGATTATGTATCGTTATGCATTATTTTTCTAATTAGTGAGTCTGCCTTAAGTCTTAATTCAGTTTTAATCATATTTCTTTACTACATTTAGTACCTTTGCCGTTTATATTTAAATTATTGTTTAAACATGTTCAAATACTTAAATTATAACAAATATAACACAAGTATTTAAACACTATATTAATCTCAAATTTCAAGCAAATCATTGTTATAATAAATTTCAATGTTTTAGGTTTCCCACTCTTTTTCCATTATGTCGATACCAATTATAATATGTATACACTTATTTTTCTACATAATTATAGATCAAAGATCTACCTAAATGTTATTTCTACCAATTTCCATCTTGATATAGAATTAGGCTCCAATATTATTAATAATATATTTGAATACTTTTTTTTGTCATTCAATATTTAAAAAGTGTTTAAATTATTTTTCATCAATATTTTCGAGATACTTAAAATTTAAGATATAGTTAACCTGCAATGTTATGTAAACTTGAACTTAGATTGAACTTAAGCTTTGCGAAACTAAACGTTAAATCAAAATAACCTTTGTGAAGTACCGACAAAATTAAACTTATAACTATCATAGATTTTATACCTATACGGCTTTACGTCGCTTTCTATTATCGCTTCACATTAAATTTAAAATATTTAACTTTTGAAAATATAACCCTCTACTCAATAGTATATTATAATAAAGTGCAAACATTTTATCCGATATAAATAATAATAATAATACATTATTAGTTTTTGATTAATTCGTCTATAAAAGCATATTATATAGTCGAAATACTTGGAAAGGATTTTAAATAATCGTTTGGTTTCAAACTAATAAATAGGGCACGGATGATGTTGCATTTGCAACTTTTTTTCTACTTTTTCAATTAATTGCTAAGTAAGTTTTAAATACGTTTCATGTAAGTACGAATTCAAATCTAAAAGTTTAAAGTGCAATTTTTTGCAATTTTTGGGATTTTTTCAATTTTATTGCAATTTTGTCGAATTTACTCATTTATACAACTATTTTAGCAATATTTTACATTTTTACACATAACGGTCGTATGGATAAGATTATACCATAATATCTAAGCCATAAAACACAGTAATAGTGGTATCTTATCGAAATAAAGATAAAATCAAGTCGATAGGTATTTAATACAATAAATGTAATAGTGGTATCTTATCGAAATAAAGATAAAATCAAGTCGATAGGTATTCAATACAATAATTTGTGAAATGTGACTGACTGTATAATCTGTTCTTCAGTCACTCCGTGAATTTTGAACGATTGTGTTGTTACAGTGTTAAATAATATGCCGAAAATTAAACCAACTATTTCTACCGTTGTTAAAAATTACGTGTTAGAATTTGGAGAAGATGTATTTTCGTGTGATGAATCCGTACTTTTTTGTAAATTGTGTGAAACAAAAGTAAGTGCTGAACGGAGGTATACAGTTACAC
This sequence comes from Myzus persicae, assembly GCF_001856785.1. NCBI lineage: Eukaryota > Metazoa > Arthropoda > Insecta > Hemiptera > Aphididae > Myzus > Myzus persicae. Next base: position 98,384 of record NW_019101919.1, on the reverse strand, counting down.
ACCATATTGAAACTGCAAAGCATAAACGGGCAGTTAATCGAAAAAATAACACCAAAACCTCTACATCGCAACTTCAAGTAACGTCATTTTCCAAAAAATCAACATTTAATAAAGATTTGTGTAAGGCAATGTTATCCGCCAATATTCCATTACATAAAATCAATAACGATGATTTTCGTTTATTTTTGGAAACATATATGAAAAGAGATATTCCGAATGAATCTACATTGCGTAAAAATTACGTGAACGAAGTGTACTCAGATACGTTAAATAAAATAAGAGACAATATAAAGGGAAATAAAATTTGGGTCTCAATAGATGAGACCACAGATGTTAATGGGAGATATGTGGCTAACGTTGTGATCGGAACACTCCAAACTGACCAACCAGGAAAAGTGTATTTATTAAATACAGAAGTTCTCGATAAAGCAAATTATTCAACAATTACCAAATTATTCGATAAATCAATGTTCCTTCTTTGGCCGGATGGTATTCGTCATGATGACGTTTTCCTGTTTCTTAGTGACGCAGCTCCATATATGATAAAAGCAGGGACTACAATTAAAGCACTCTATTCAAAAATGGTGCATGTCACATGTTTGGCCCATGGCATGCATCGAGTTGCAGAAGTCATACGCGGAAAATTTCCTGAAGTAGACAAACTCATTGCTAAAATTAAACAAATATTTTTAAAAGCACCAAGCCGAACTATTCTTTTTAAAAATAAAGTACCAGATACACCATTACCACCACAACCTATTATCACGCGTTGGGGTACGTGGCTTGAGGCTGCATCATACTACTGTAAATATTTTAATGAAGTGAAAAGTGTAGTGCAAGAACTTGATCCTGATGAAGCCGTTTCAATAAAAATATCACAAAATATTTTTAACCATAATTCAACTTCAGCTGATTTAGCATTTATTCACTCAAATTACGGATTTTTGCCGGACGCGATTTTAAAATTAGAAAATCAAGGACTATCGGTAGTTGAAGCCATTAATATAATTCAAAATGTTCAAAATAAATTAGAAAATGTATTTGGTGAAATCGGGATTTCAATCCATGAAAAATATAAGATAGTTATTGAAAAGAATACTGGACTTAAAACCATTATTAAAATCAATGATATACTAACTGGACAAAGAAAATCGTTCGATGGTTTACCCGAAGACTTAACAGTAAGCGATTTAGCTTATTTTAAATACGCTCCGCTCACATCAACCGACGTAGAACGAAGTTTTTCGAGATATAAGAACTTACTAGCTCCAAATCGAAGAGGATTTGATTTCGAAAATTTAAAACAAACACTTATAGTACAGTGCAATGATGTATAATATAATAAATTTATAATGGCATGATTATAATGTAATGTATATATTTTTTTTTGATTATTTAAAATTTTAGATTATAATTTATAACAGTAAACTTAAAACATTTATAACAAAACGTTGTTATTTTTTAGTGCAATTTTTAATATTTTAAGTGCAATTTTTGATATTTTTTAGTGCAATACTGCAATCAATTTTACTATTTTTTTAGTACTACAACATCCGTGCCCTACTAATAAATAATATAAAATCGTATTATAACATAATATAGATAAAGTATGATACATGTTTATTTAAATGTTAAAGTAAATAAATAGCTGTAAAAACTACAGAAACTTGAAACATTAAATAATTGTTTTATTATACCAAAATTAGCGATTTTTTCAAACAAACTAAACCATCGTCCATTTTAAAACGTTATGGTTTATAAATATAATTATTAAAACATACCAAAAATCTTTGGTCATATTGTAAGCAATAATAGTATTATAAAAGAGTTTCTGAATCATTCAAAAATATATCTAGAATATTTATCATGTAGTTAGTATTGTCAGTATAATACTGATCATTATATAGGTATTTATATCTTCATAATATAGGCTACATTTTCCTGTACTTTTAGGTCTCTAAATCTTAAACTCCATAGGACTCATGTGTTCAAATTCCATCAGTTCAAATAAAAATAGTTCTAAGTATAAGTCATTTTAATATTTATAAATTTAAAGATTAACATAAAATATTAATAAATATAATATCTGAATAACATACAATTTAATTAAGCTGAACGCCCAAACGTAAATAATCTAAGCATAATAGGTACCTGTTATAGTTCAAAGGTGGGCAATTGAATGACAAAAATGACTTGAGTTAGGTTAGTAAGGTAAGTCAACATTGACAACATCAAACAACAAATTTATATTATTTAATTCTAAAAGATTAAAGTTAGTAATAATATTATGGAGAAAATATTAATTTAACTCGGTTAAATGTAAATTAATATATTTTTTTAAATTATGATCTGGATCAAATACAGTGGTTGTTAATTTTTTTTTTTAATTAAAACTTAACTTTTTGTCTTACGTCATTCCTAATATTTCTTGTATTGCACACTAACTATTTTTAGTAGTTCAATAATTAGTGTTTTTGTGGTAATTACACGTTTTGATTAAATCGATGTTGCTAGTTTATTTATTTTTATTCGAAATCATTGTGTATAGCGTAATCAGATAAAAACATAATTAATTAATTCGTAATAACTACAGTTATAAATAATATGTATTCATGTGGTACTTTTAACTGACATGCTATTACTTAATTAATTTTTAATTAACTGAAAAAAGTAAAGGTATTAAAAATATTTAAAAGAAATAGGTACCTAACTACAAATTCTAAGTTATTTACTTAAATTTTAAACTCAACAAACTAATTAAGTCAAAAAATCAAATTAAATTTTAAATTATTATTAATACTACCATTTTTATGTTATTTTAAAAAATATGTTTATTTTTTCAATCTTTATATAGTATTCGGACAAATTTATCCCAAAGCTATTATTTTTGTATGCAATATGTTATTATAGTCAGTTATATTATATACTTCGTAATATTACGAATCATGAGTGTGATTGTCTTTGGAGTTAAAAGGTATCTGTTGTAACTAAGACTCAAGGAACGCATACATCCCGTAAAGGCAATAGTATAGTCAAAGCAATAAGTAAATATTGTGCTGCTTCTGCTGCTGCTGTGCTTTTCAAAAGCTACAAGCTCGTTTCCCGATTGTGCTACCTATGTATATATTATATGTGTGTTAGTGACTTTGTGAGTATGTGTGGCTGACAGTACCTACAGGCTGATTATTGGTACAATAGTGTGTGTAGGTATTCTGATTTTACAGAACTATAAACTCAAGTATATTAGAGAGTGCTATTACGCTATTACGACTGTCATAAAGCACGATTTTTTAATTAAAAAAAAAAAAAAAAACATAGGACCTCCTTGTGGAACGGATATCGTACCGTCTGTTTATGTTAAAAAGACCTAGACTGGACTTGTGGATCGTTGAAAACTAGTTTACTCAATCATTGGAGATTTGGGGACTAATCTCTTCGATGTTATGTTAGTAATAATATTATCAGAAAGAATATAAAATAATATGTCTAAGATGTACATTGTTCACTGTAGTATAGCTACAGCCTGTCTAGTTTTTAACTTCAACATAGGTATATTATAATATTATGTACAATTATATTTAAAGTACATGGCGATGGTGCAATGACTTTTGTTCTAATCAATATTCAACTTGTTTTAAATATATTTCAATCAACAGTTAATATAATATACTTATATACCATATATATATTATATAGGTATATAAAAATCACATAAACTACTTGGCCGTTGTCAATAAAACTTAAAAGTTATACCAACAGATTCCTTGAGACTCGGAGGGTGGTTATAAAATTTTTTTCAATTCCTATAATTTGATATATAAGATGGTTCACACATGAATTTAATTTTTGGCTCACGAAAAAGGATATTATTATTTTTTGATTATTCATACCGTTCAAAATTGGTTATGCATACCTATCATAATATTACCATATTAATATAATCAGTAGAAATATGACACATACACTTTTTTACAAATATTTTTATAAGAAAAAAATCATTGGCACGTGCAATATGCCGGACGGGACAGTTAGACAAATTAAAAAAAAATGTCATTAACAAATCTTCCAATATTAAAAGGTATTACACGTCATGTAATATTATTATATAGTTGGTCGATAATTATACATTTATCAGTTAATTCTGTTAAACATTCTATAATATACCTATATTATATACGCGTGTACCAACTATATAAATATATACAAGAGCTCAGGACGAACCATTCACGGGCAATGCACTAATGCGGCCAATTTTAAGACCCACCCCTAAAATATATATATGAATACAATGTATGTTATACGTATATTATGTACGTTTTCTATATTATTATACTCTGATTGGAGTAAATACCTAGCCCGGGGGGGGGGGGACGCTACGACGGCCGGAATTTCATTAAATCCCTTTTCGGCGAAGGGCATAAAACGTTTCACTTTTGCATCGACCCGAATAATAATCGTTATGCGCCAGCCAGCTCGCAGCAACATTCCGCCGATGATGAGCTCAGAGAATTTTAATACGCCACCGACCACTCTTTGCGAGAGCCGTTCCAACGGAGCACCAAAGGGTTTCGTTTCCGCCGTTCGGACGTATCCCTGTCTCCGTCCTGTTTGCCGGACGCAAATACAACTTTGTCGTCTTACTCCGTCGAGGGTAACTGCCCGTCGTCGTAATCATCGTTGTTTGTTACGCTCAAAACTTTGGTCGGAATCCGTTGCAAACAGACCGGCCTATTATGTTATATACGTATGATGATTATACATTACACTTTATTGGTACAACGTTCGAAACCATCGTCCGACCGGAAATGTCAACATCGACAACGTATTATTATTATTAGAGCAAGGACTTTCATGCATTTGCATGTTTTTTCTGGTTCAGTTAAACGTATGCAGAGTAAGTACACAATACCTTTCACAACGTTTGTGACCAAAAGCTAAAAGTTTTTAGTACATATTTTTGCATATTTGGACATTTTTTGGTTTAAGGGGCATAATTTTGATTGAAAGAGCGTATTTTAAGCTTTTAGTGCATATTTTGATGGTTTATCAAAAATCGAGCACTTTGGTGAATATTTTCCATGCATCAAGATCAACAATTTGTTATAAACTTATAAAGACAATAGAGATAAATTTTATAGTATCAAGTAACTATCTATATTCAGTGAGTGGATTAGATTAGTTCTAGTAGATTTACCACGTGTGTGTAAGTTCCGCGAGTTTAATTTGTATATTATAACGTTCGTGAGTAATACGCCAAAAGAAAAATTCGACAAAAGCTTATTGTTTGTGTAATTTTTGTAATCGAGTTTCGGTGATCTGTATTTTCAACGGATAACAATTAAGAAGAATGGGATCCGACATTCAAAAAAAATTCAAATCAATTTACTTATAGTGAATAATAATAAAATTAATTTTTTAAGGGCATATTTAACCGCATATTTTTAATTTTTTGATGCATAAGTGCATGTTTTTAAATGCATATTTGATGATTTTTTTAGTGCATGAAAGTCCTTGCTCTAATTATTATTATTATTATTTTCGACTCCCCAAACTCGCCAGTGAATCTGTTAATATTTTCCTCGAGAATCAGATTCCGGATTTTACGTTTGACAATTTTTCTATCTCATATAGGTAGCTAGTGGTATCATATTCAAGCGATATTGTGCGTTTTACTCTAGATTGATTGATACTGAAAACATTTTGTTATTGATCTGAAACCCTGAACACGATAACAATAGTAATATAATATTATTATGTTCCATAAATTATGCAGTGTATCTAATTATCATAGATATTTCAGAGATATCAAATCCTTTAATATGTTTAGTTACAGCGAAAATAGCATATGAATGGAATAATAATTATATAAGAGAACCACACAAATAACGGCCGTTACCAAGTCCACAAATCAATATTACAAAAAAAAGCCGTTATACATATTTTTTCGGTATACCAGTGTGATGATTAAATAATAATCGTGTCTACTATCAATTATACATTATGAATGGGAAATTTGTATTCTATGTATTAAATATTAATAAATAATTAATTATAGTAGTTATAGAAGAGTTTTAAATAAAATATCATCCAAGTATATAATATAGTCGAAGGCATTCTGTAGTATAATATGTGTGGACGTGTGGTATTCATTTGTATGTGATGAAGTATTTAAAAACTATGCATTTTTAAAAAAATCGATGGACGAAAAAAGGCGAAACTAACCGAAACGAATATACCAACTACCTGTAAGGCTGTAACGTGAACTCCACAAATCCAAACTCTTTCTACTGGAACGAATCTTAAAAAGACACTGATAATTTGGTGAAAACAGCATTTCTAAAAGTTTTGAGTAGCACTTTTTTATGATAGGTACTTTGACCTTTTGCCAAAGTTCATGTACATTTTTCTAATTACCTCGGATTTCTAATTAAAACTACCAATACGCATAGGCGGTACTACAGGGGGGGGGAGTAGGTAACTACCCCTCCTGCGGATCGTACCTACTAGATAGTTCCTTGAATCTCAGTTTCCTGACTCTAAAAAAAATATATTTTTATTGTATTTTCAATACGAAATTTGTTGCTATAATATACACGAAAACTCACAAGCATAGATAATGAATCGCTGAAAAAAAAACCACGGAAAAAATCACAGAAAAAAAATTTAACGTAAATGTGAAAACATGTACCTAAACTCCTAATTAGTATTTACCGTGTGACATGTACCTATAACAAAATATAATATATTATGATGAAAATAATGTCATAAATTATTTTCATGTGTAATTTTTGTAATGTTTGTACATACAACTCAACCACTGTATATTATGTATAGATGAGTTAAAATTTATATCAATTTTTTTTTTCTATTAAAAACGGTTTTTTATATATAATTAATAGTTAAGCATAAGCCATATTCAGACATAAAATAATTTATATTCGAAATTTTTCATTGAATAAATAGGTACTTAAAAAAAAGTTTCTTATTAATTGAGTCTTCGCATGTATAAACAATGCATTATTAATTACTAATTAAAAGTAGAGTATAGGTACATGTGTTCACGTTTATATTTAATTTTTTTTCTGTTCTTTTTTTCCTTGGTGTTTTTATTATTTTGTACTTTTTTCCGCTAGATTTTTTTCCGTGCTTTTTTTCGTGGACTTTTCTTTCCACCTACTAAATTAATTATATTAAATAATTTAGGCGACAATGATTCAGATGATCGAGAACGTACTGACTTAAAAGATAATTAAATAAATAAATAAATTCATGTTATTTTTTTAAAAATATTATTTAGATACAACAATTTTTAGAATAAAATTCATGTTCTTTTCTTTAACAGTAGGTATTAGGTACCTAAAAATGTGGACTAATTTAAGAATATAAATAGTTCAAATATTTTTTGGACCCCGCTGCCAAGAGGGTCCACTACCGTCTATGCCTTTAAGTCTTATTTATGATTATTATTTTTACGTAAGCCTCGAAGTTTGTATTTTACATTTGATAACTGGGCCAAAAACAATAGCTCAAATTATTATAATACCTCTTAAATATTAATATGAGTGAATAGCAATAAAATCATACATTTCTCCATGTTGTGTCAAAACATGTTAATTACAAATTCACAATCATTAATAATAAATTCAAAATCAAAGAAAATAAACACAATCTACAAAAAAAAATTACAATCATGTAGGTAAGCATAATGAGAGAGTAAAAGACAGGACATAAAATAATATTACCCTACAACTATGACATATAAAATGAACGCACGTCAATAGTGGATCTTTTTTTTACAGTTTTGAACCGACGACCCCACGGGAACTGCTTTCGCATTGCTTCTGCGACAACGTACCTAAGATATACCTAAGATGCCTAAACAAAACAACGTGTGGTCATAATTTTGTTATTTAAAAAAAAATGTACTAATACTAATTTTTAATATTATAATAACATGAAATATAGATACTGGAAAAATAGACTTTATAACTGATGAGTTAAAATATCAGAAAAAGATTGAAGTCACATTGAAATTGTATAACAAAACACAAGGCATTTCTTCCTTGTTTACAATCAAATTCACCTAGAAACACTAAAATATTTTATTCTTACATACAGCTGTCCTATGTAGTAAAGTAATAGAATAATAAGTGATTTATTGATTTCTCATATCAGTGTTCAATCATGCATCGATCATTGTTTTGTTGTTTAAATTGTTCTTTGAGTCTTTACAGGTATAAAACTAATCAAAAAAACAATAATGCTCACTTCGTCCAAGTTCACCGGTACAATACTAATTCGAAAATTATCTTTATGCTTAAGGCCTCCATTAGAAAGCATACCAAAGCACAAGTTATCATATACAATTTTTAAATATGACTATGATATATATAAAAAAAACATCCACTTCTTCTCCACATCAGATAAATTGATATGATATGCAAGAACTTCTACACAATACGAGCAACCATGTTATGATGGAGGCTTTAAAATCGTAATACAGTGTTAAAAGTATGTTTTTTGTGAGGTAAACCGACACCGACTTGATCGTGAACTGAAGTCACTCGAACACGAAACACACCAATCGTCAATTTTAGAACTTTTCGTTTTTTCCCAGGAGAATTCGAGTACAATTTATACACCTATAGCGTATTATGCACAATAATTTTATCATTAAACACGTAATTATTCACGCATAGAGATAGAATGTGTGCGATATGTAAACGATTATATCCAGGAACCAAAATAAAAATGAAAACATTAAGCAAAACAAAAATGGTATAAATAATAGATAAATATCCCACTAACGTTGAACTCAATCGTTTCGTTTCCACGATATTCTTTTTATCATTCCGAAATCGTTAAATCGAATGTTCCGTGCATGACAAATCGAAATTTTTAACGAACATAATATTATAATTGGGTGAATTTTTACGGTGTTTCCTACTGCAGTTCCATGTTTAATGTATATAACGAATAACAATCTCTGCGCCGCACTTTTGGAACAAGTTATAGAATGTATTATATTAAGTATCAGCGTCAATGCTATTGTAGTTTAAAAATTGGTATAACTTAACATCAAATGTTCCGAAATCGTTTCTCAAATTCGCCAACGCTAGTTCCCATATTGTTGTACACAATATTATAATTGTTATATATTGTTGTATTGACATCAGACATTAATGTAATATATCTACGAATCTCCTATGTATTTCCTATGCTTATAAGTATATTATATAATTCGTATATTTCTTATAATATGTATCTATATATAAAATAATATTATTTATATCGTGTATTTATTTTGTTCGTGTGGCAAAACCCGAACCATTTGTTATTTGTTAATGAATACTACTATAGTTACTTATTGTGGCCGTAATTTGTACATATATCCCTGTCGTATTTTTTCTTATACAGTCTGGTTCTTTCATAATCACTTTATAGTATATTATACGCTTTTAAAGAATATTAGAGGATATAAAAATACAGTTTATTATGTGGATTTAATGAATATACATTTTCCAAGTCTTATGCCAATATACAACGTACCTAATGCATATTAACAACATAACAAGGTAGGTAATAAAACTGTGAAGTGGTGTTAACGGTGTAGTGCGGGATATTAATTTTTTTAATTTATATATTTATTATACACACAACGCATTATAAGCGTGTTATAATATATCATGGGTAGGTGCACATTTGGGTAAATCTATTATATCATTACGTTGCCCGGGTACAGATACAGAGCTGATAATAAGGATTATAACCGTAATGAAAAGAGTCATAAGAATGTAATTTATAAAATACAATATATTAATGGACGCGCATAATTAAGGGGAAAAGTCCCTAACTGTATAAAAAGCGGCGGCGGGTGCGCTTTATCTGGCAGCAACGTGGGACGAGACTATAATAATTATAACACACTTAGCAATGAGTTGTTTATGCGTGAAACGACTACCGGAATCAAGTATTGAAGTATGTACCCAACGAACGATATTTTTGATGGCATCAAAAGCTAATAATAAAGTATCAAGTACAGAACCTCGTGCATTTGTAATGCGATAATATTTAGGTCATATTTTAAATCTGTATTGAGAGTTATTCCGCCGTAACTAATCACTGGTGACAAAAATCGAAAGAAAAAAAAATTAGTAATATTGAAAAGTCATCTGTTTTATAATGCTCGTGTATAATGTCTCTCTGGTCGGAAAAATTGTCTACTGCACTTTGAATTTTCGTAAAACTGAGTTGGTAACCAAATAAGAGACTGCACTCTCTATTGAAACGTAGACTTGAAATTCGCGCTTTTCGGTCAATATTACATTTATAACACAGATATATAGTTTTGATATTTTGAAAAGGCTTTGAACCTATTTGATTACCTGCAAATACCTATCTGTTAGATGGGAATGCCACAAACACTTCTGATCCCTTTGAAGATGTTCGTACTCATTTTACATACCCCGCAAATCGTAATTCTGGTCGATGCGAAACACACTTTTTACACAGTAGGTGTACCTGCGTCAATGTTTAATAATAATTAATTTTGCAGTCTTACATTTTGTTCCCGGGTACCTACTGCAAAATATGTCATAAACAGTGGTATCCTAAATATATGATCATACAAACAAAATATTATAATAAGTTATAAGCGAGGAAGAGGTTACAACCAGTGAATTACTGTGTACCAGCTTATATCCCTTTAATGTAAACACACTAGTGAGAATATACGAATTCAGATATCGTGATACCTACCTACTCGTACATTTTCCTTTGATCTTTGTATCCTAGGGAAATTGGTTGATCGCTTTTAGACCTTATATTCATATATATATATAATATATGTATTACAATTTACAGCATATGTATATTATATATGTCTGCAATTCGATAGTTATCTTTTCTCGTGTGTGTCAAAAATCCTATAACAATACTGAACCGATTGAAAAAAATATTTTTTAAAATAGTTTTAATACGTAGGTAATAAAATGTGTTTTATTTAGTTATTCTTATTAACAACACACACATGTCTTAGACATTTCCAATTTAATTATTTTTATTTTATTTTATTAGTGTCTATAAAATTGTATTTGTTGGGTCAAAAAGAAGGAAAATTCTATACTAGAGGCTTCTCTCACATCATTCCAATAACACTATCTATGCAAAATTTTTTTTGAAAACATTTAAAAATTATTTTGTAGTTGTCAAACATGTTTAAAATGTTCAACTTTTATAACTAAGGATTGAAAATTTAAATAAGGTTCCAAGTAAGTAGTTAATTCTGTAACCGAAAAATCTAAAAAATATATAATTACGAGTAGGACGAAATTACATATTAAAACCAAAAATAAAGATTTTAGTCATTTTGTTGTAAGTAGTAAAAGTATTCTCCGACGTTATTTTATAGATACAAAAAAAATATAAATAATAATATTCATAAAATATATAAATATAGTTTAAATTCTGAGCGGAGCGATGAATGTATTGATTTTACAATGATGTATGTTTTTATATTTATTTATTTTTTTTGTGTCTGTCATAGTGTCATCACGGTTTCTTGCAGTAAAAGTGCTTCGATTTTCTTCAACAGCAACTTTTCTGGTAAGAAAGTGAATCTAGTTAGTGCATTCGGGAAGTCAGAATTTAAAATTCCCAATAGTTTTCAAAAGAAACAGGAAAAACAAACAAAAAATTAAGTAAAAACGAGAATTTTTACTCAAAACGGCAGTTTTCGAAAAAAATCGGAAAAATGTTGGTTCTTAGTGTAACTTTAACAAAAATGACCGTAGATACATGTGATTTTCACTGAATAATTTTGTAAGCATTTTCTGTACACCACACAATTTTTAAAATATTTTGTTTTGTGTTGAACTATTTATAGACATGCAATTTTCGATTGTTATTTGTTTTTTTTAAGCATTTCATTTTTTTAAACAAGATTGAAAAATTTAATACAAGATTTTTTACAAATTTGTCTACCTCTATCAAAAAAAATTGTACCGGAAAGTCAAATTAAATTTTTATGAGCGTTTGGAGTTGAAATTTGTACAACATTGGATATTCACTCGATGTCTCTTTTAGTGATTTTCTTATTTAGTTGTAATTCAAAAACGAATTATGGCAGACATTTGAAATTTACACCAACTGTTTATTTCATCAATTTATATACTTGATAAAATATTTTGACTCGTTTTAAGCTGTTGATGGACATTTTCAATTTTAATTTTTTAAATTTTTTTTTTTTACTATAAATGTCAATAAAATTATATATAATTTAATGGTTGGGGCAAAAAGCATGAAATTTAATACAAGACTTATGATAACTTGTTACAATAGCGGTAGAAAAATATTAAAAATACATAGGCACGATTTTTTTTTATAAGAATTTAAATTTCAAATTTTGACAATATTTATCAAATTGAAAATTGAAAATGATTTTATAGGTGAAAATGTATACAATTTTCAATTTTTATAGACAAGGATTGAACATTTAAAACAAGGTTCCACTTAAGTAGTTTTTACCGTACCTAAGAAATCTAAAAAATTTATTAATACAATTATTTTTTACAGACATTTTCAAATTTGGACAAAATTGCGTATTAACAAAAAGAATAACGTTTATCATTTTGTTGTAATTCGGTTCCAAAACAGCCCAATTTTACATAGGTATATTTAATATTTTTTCAGCAACACTGATAATTTAAGAATAATATTAATTGAACTTACCACCTGTAATATTAATAATAAGTAGTAACAATATAAAATATCCTAAACTGACATACCATCTCCGCTCAGAATCATTTTTCGTATACGATGATTTGATTTTGATATCATTGAATTCAAATTTAATACCATCCATTACAGCGACCTCCTAGACACCTAATGTAGGTACAGCAGAGCGAGATCCACTTACCCACTTTTTAATTATTATAGTATTAAATATTTTGATGTGTAGGTAAAACTACAATAACACATCAAAAATTAACATAATTTTTCAGATAAATGTATTAGGTTCCACTATTTTTACTTTTAGGTACCTAATTACGAAATTATACTATGATAATACAATACTTCAGATATACTTATATAGTTATATGGGATGAATGGTGATTAAAATGGAAAATAATTAATACCTAATGTACACTATATACATGGGCGCCCGCAGGAAATTCATCAGGGAGGGGCATAATGAAATCAAACACAAAAAAATACATTAAAAAAAGTTTATTCCTTGTAAACTACAAAATGTGTTAAAATTATATGAAATCCAACAACAAAAAGAATTATATGCTATTTAGTCGTTATTAAATAAAAACTGAAGTCTTCGTGGTTGTTCTATTGCAAACCTTGTTATTAACTGTTCAATTAATTTATCTTTTCTTACATCAACTCTTTCACGATGGACACTTAACATACATAGGCCATTTAATCGGTCTTCACCCGTCGTAGACCGAAGCCAAGTCTTAACCCTTCGTAAAGTGCTAAATGACCTTTCGGCTGCACAACTTGTAGCTGGCAAAGACAGAAAAATTTCTAATGCAATTGTAATGCCAGGAAAAAATATTTTGCTATGTTCTAGTAAATCTATTATGTCCATACTTTGGCAGTCTTTTTTTTGCCATAAACTATACCAACTTTCACTTTCAGCTAACAGATTTTCAATTTTATAAAAATTATAAATATTAGTTATGCTGTCAGTGTACTCTTGTTTTTTCATTTTTATAAATAATGCTGGATGAAGGTGTTGTAGTGAAAAAGCAACACTATTACTTTTTTCAAATCTTTCTTTAATACATTGAATTATTGAATCTAGATAAGGTAGAAAAATTGATACTCGATAGTAGTCTTTGGGAGATTCATAAGAATAATTGTTTCTGTGTGATTGTTTTCCAGTTATTCTGGGACAAGTAATAGTGATTTCAAAATCATCTGCTATAGATTTGGCATCAGTAAATAATAAATCAAAGATTTCATTTGCATTTGTTCTATTGTCTTCTAACATTTTTAACAATTCCTCTACATGTTCCCGAACTTTATACAGCTCCATTGATACACCTTGTAAAATATTTGTAACCGGTTCTAAGATAGCGCTGTATTTTGCGATTATTTTCATACTAATTATAAATGAAAAATTTGAGGTTGAAGAGTATAGACATAGTGCACGTTGTCTTGTATTCGAATTTATAAGACCATTAACAGACAAAGATTGAAGGCTTTGAATTATAGCAATAAAATTTTCAGAAAATAGCCTAATACTCTTATACTTTGAAGACCAGCGGGTTTCGCAAAAAAGTGGTATATTAGGTATAAGATTTCTTCGAAGGGTACTTTCGCGATAAAATTTTATAATTTCTTTTATTGTGCCAATAGTATTACGAATAACCATCATTTTGTTTAGATCGTTAATTACTAAATTTAATCGGTGACTAGCACAATGGAAATATAAAGCTTTATTATATCGGTCACGAATTAATTTAGCAACGCCGCCTACTTTGCCAGCCATTGTAGCACAGCCGTCATAACCTTGTCCACAAAATTTACTTAAATTAAGGCCACTATCTTCCATAAATGATAAAATTTTAGTAGCAACTGATTCTGCGTCTAATTTATCTAATGGTAAAAAGCCAAGGAATTCTTCTCGAATCTTGGACTGTTTGTCTAAAAATCTAATTACAATTGTTAGCTGCTCAACACCAGAAATATCTGCTGATTCGTCAGCAATAATGGAAAACGCATTCGCGGCATTAGCTTCACATACTATTTCTTCTTTTAATATTTTTCCACACAGTGTAATTAATTCATTTTGAGTTCTATGGGACGAATATTTAGCATTTCCCACATTAGTTAAAAAATGATCTTTCAATATCTCATCGCCAGATTCAATACGAAAGTTTAAAAGATCGTGAAAAACACCAGAATCTGATTTTTTCCCTCGTAAGGGAAGGTCGTGAGTTCCACAAAACAAAATAGTTGATATAATAGGTTTTAATTTTAGCCTATTAGTTTCTATTTCTTTATGCAATCCAGAATTTACTTGTTCAATAACATTAATTTTTTTACCATTCATAATATCCATAAAATCTTTTGCTCTTGACATTGATTCAGTGTGCCAATTTGAAGACAAATGTATTCTAGAAGATGCATGAAAATCCTTATACTTAGTAAACGGTCTTATTATAAATCCACCTTGTACGCCTCTATGAATTGATGGCTTGAACAACACACATATTCTACAAAAAGCTCCTTTCACACCCTCAAGAGCTGAATATGTCAACCATGAACCGTATTCGTGCAACCATTGATGTCTAAATGCTCGAGTTCTTCCTGATTTTAAATCACTTTTAAAGTCATAAGTAGTATTCGGTACCCAAGGATTACGTAAAAGTTCATGTTTTAAACAATCGTCAATATTTTCGACGTTCAAATAATTTCCAATATCTTTTTCATAAGTTAAGATTATATGACCACTGTTATTTTTTGTATTCATGGTAACCGAAGCACTTTCAACTAGACACAATTCCGACGACTCCATATTGACTGTACTATTATTTATTTCAATTGAAGTAGAGCCAGTAGCTTCATTAAGAGAATCACAAAGCTTGGGTTTTTTAAAAAAATTTCTGATGTCCATATTAACAATATTAACAATAAAACAAAATATTAAATATACAAAATACAATACGTACGTAATTCAGCGTGGTCCGTGTTTCTCAGTAGACGGCGCGTTGAGAAATAATTTCATTTTACAATTATTTCAATAATTCCCAATGTGATATTGTACATTCGATTTATTTTTACTTATCTCCGTTATCTGACAGACGTCGTGTGCGTATGTGTACGTGGTGCGTCGGTCGTCATAAGTGGTTTACACACTAAGCGATTAATATCAATTCGCAGAATTTAAACGTATTTAATTTTGGGCGATTAATGTAATACGCATTATTACGATCAACAACCCCACACGGCACACACTAAAGTAAAAATATCGATGAAATGTTAATAAATTAAAATAAAAGTTAAAATGTTCAACATTCTATTTGAATTCCAGGGGGGGGCAAATGCCCCGTCTTGCCCCCCCCTCCGGGCGCCCATGACTATATAGGTTTTATCATATAGGTATCTAATTATTGTTTTCGTATAACTATTTTAATGCCCATAAATAAAACCAGAAACTTAAGTTTGTCAATGTTTCTATACAAGTTTTAAGATTTGAATGTTAAGCAGTTTATATGAAACCATCAGAGAAATTCAAAATATGTATTCAATTTTTATGGCTCTTAGTATTCGATTCTAGAAAACATTATTTTTATTCTTACTCGTTTGTTCGCTTGCATTTGCAAATGAAGTGTTCGACCATTAAGACAATTGTGTATGCAAATTATTGTTTGTATAGTTTTTTTAATACTTTTTTAGATGCTGCGTGTATGATTTTCTTAAATGTGTATATACATTATAGTAAGAGCAGGTCGAACTCTGGTTTCCTTGCAATATAAACGACTCCTTTTATCTATCCTTCGTTCTCACTATTTTTTCCTTTTTTTCAAACTGTATTATATCCGACGAGCCTTTCAAAACAGAATCGTTGTTTTTATTCCTTTTTTTTTAGACTTTTTATTATTATTATTCCTCGCCGTATCTTTCATGTTCGTTTGGATTGATTTTACGTACGTAAAGGGGATACTATTCTATACACTATTTTGCGCTCGCCTCATCGCACAGCTGATATTTCGCCGTCCAACACACGGATAAAAAGTACATGGTTTTTGGTTTAACAGTATTTCCACACATATAATGCTACACTGTCGTCCTATAATACATCTTTGAAAACGATTTTCCAGTCCAGTGAATCCCGCTTAATTCTCTCGCCATCTAGTCAAAGGCCAAAGGCGCCAGGTATATAGAGTCGTATATACCGCAACGCTTGTGGCTAACCTACAATACTGACCGACCATAAATCGGACGAGTAGGTAAGGTAAGCACGGCCTGCAGTCCTGACGCTGTACACTAATGATGATGATTGGAGGTATCTTGTTACTCTAAAAGTGATACAATGTCAATGTAAATATACACACTGCAGGAGGTATATCTTATATTATTATAATTAATGTCTGCGATGTCCATAGGGAGCGATACACTATATAACAAGTAGGTGACGCGTGGGTTTGGTTCTAAATCGCACGATTAACTATTTTGATGGTAATATACTAACGAGAAAACATGATTGAAATTAAAATAGGGAAGTTATGTCAACACCGCCAATTATTATAAAATTTAAAAATTCTAAAACAATAAGAAAGACGAAAGCGTTAATTAAGTAATATTAATTTTATTTTGTGTATCATCAAAAAGAGAGTCTTGGCTTTTGTTCAGCACTCCAAAACGTTTTAATATTTTTAGTAATAAATGCATGTCTGTACCTACTTCCCATTTTTGTACAAATTTTTAGGTTCATTAAAAAATTACCATAATAATCAATACATATAAAAATGTCCATCTGCCTGTCTGTCCTTGGTGCACTTATAAACCGTTCAACCGATTGCGATTAAATTTGATACACATATATATTAGACCTCTGGGAAGAAGATAGACTAATTTTAAGAGAGAGAGGGAGGTCCGACCCCAGGAGGTGCTTAAACAGGGATTTTGAGATTTACAAAGGAAATTTTTGTTTATAAATGGTTGCTATTGGTTTTTTAATATCAATAATAATATTGGTCGTAATAATAATTAGTGCAAAAGAAATTATTATTATTTATTATCACTGAAAGAATAGAAAAACTTCTTTGGTTAAAACTTTTAAAGCACCTAAAATTTAAACTATCAATCTAAAATTGTTTATAATGAACTAAATTTTGGATTTTGAATTAAGGATCGAAGTAGATACTAATTATTAGAATATGCCACCATCATCTAATCTCCTAATTCTACAATACGTAGGTACTTAAAATCTCAAATTTATCCGAAACTATATTTTATGATTCACACAGGTTATGAATTTATGATGGAGTTTTGTTGTTTTCTTATATGACTTCCCCAAAAACAGTGGAAACTATCTAGATTTAAACTTTTGTATTTAAGCTATTCAATTATGAAATAGATAAATTGTAGTCCTTCAATAGCAAAACTTAATTTTTTTATCAATCCAAAAAACTATTACTAATAAACTTTAAAAAAACATACCTTTTAATTATTCTATCACCTCACTATGCAGCAAAATATATAGTATAAATTATAATTTCATTAGTTAATCCTATTATATTTTAAGTATATTTCATTGAAATATTAATTATATTAAACAAATATGTACATATTTTAATTTAATTTTATAATGTTGCCAAATGATGTACCTATCGAGTATTATTATTATTAATATTCATACTACTTGCTTGTATTATATTATTATTTTATATTCACATACCTACCTAAATACAAATATTTCTCCTTATACTGTATACGTACATTTATTAATTTATGATGTAGGTACCAGGAAAATATAAAAAATATCAACAATTGTTTTTTTTTTTTAGAATTAGTTTTACCAAAAATTAGTTTTAATTAAATTCCTGATTTTTCTTAATTTTTATTTTTAATTTTTCCCGAAGCTTTTAAAGACTACAAGAGATTTTCAGTCTTTAATTCTCGATTTCACCTACTAGAATCACATTCCCGCCAGAAAAGATGCTGATATTGAAAATCAAAGTATTATATCGACTACTTATCGTGTACACAGGCACGAAAAAAATGTTTGATTATATTTAAAATATTTAGTTAAACATACCACACCACTGTAAAATCAATAAATTTATAGCTTCGTTCAGAACCCAAAAGTCTATGTAATCTCCCTGTAATTGTGTAATAAGGTAAATATGTTTTGTATGTCTGTTAAATGTATGAATAATAACTATGAAATCTCCTTGTGATGTGTAAAACGGTAAAATCAACATCCTTTGAGCTGAACATTCCTCCTTGAACATGGTGGAATTATTGCGGTGAAAAAAGCAAGAAGACCGTGAGTATACAAATGCATACTATGTACAATTGTGCTATACACACAGTCGACTGACAAAAAAAATGTATTATACCATTTATACCTATAGTTTTCTAACTTAAAATTTAAAAATATAGTGACGTCAATACTTATATGGTTACTGCAATTAAAAGTTTACTTTTTAAATAGTACAGAAAAATCAAGTATACAATAATTCCTCGTCACAAATTTCTAAATAACATAATAAATTAAAATATCAATCTTTTTTAATTTATCAAAAATAATCTAGACTGTGATGTAATAAAAAAATGATAACTTTCTGCATTGGAGACGGTGAAACATTAAAAAATATACAACAAGAATTACTTTTGAAAAAACATTTTATAATTTGGAATTATGAAAAAATTAATTTTAATCAAATGTACCTATATGTTATTTACAATGTGAGGAACTGTGCATCAATTGTTGTACACATCGCAAATTGTATAATGTAACTTGTACATTTGAACAAGTTATAAGTTACTTTGTACATCAACATTGTACATGCAGTTTGTGTGTTAAATGAATATAAGCCGAAATATCTATTGACTATCAAACGAAATTTAATCATATTCCAATGGACTAGCCATACTCAAACTTTTTTTATTTGGGCCACATAAAATATTACGCGGGCCGCAATTCGAAATGAACGGAACGGGGATTAAAAAAAAATACTAAAAATATATTTGTATATTGAGTATAACATTTGAAAATGTTGAAACCTTTAAATTAGTATGAATTTTGATATTGAGATAGTTCTTTAACTATTTTGGATATATCTGGTTTGTAGTTGCTGCATGCTACTCTTCACAAGTCATCAAGATGTGAATCAGTAAGCCGATATCAGTAAACATTTTTTGCATATTTCATTTTTGAATATGAAGTTTTACATAGATTTGTTAATGTGAACATTGTTAGCAAAAAGTGGGAACATTTTTGTATGGTTTTGTATTTTCCAGGTACTAAATTCCAAAATGTCATTTATTCTTTTTGTTCTCGCTTTTCTTTGAAAATAACTTCAAAATTTAGACATCGAGCTACGGCCAGTCCAGTTTAGCTATAAGATAAAATACATCAAAATCCTTATCAAATATAAATGGTTAAAATACCAAAAACATAATCATCCTTATCGCAATCGCATGAGACACACTTTGATTGTTCTATTATACCTATTTTATGCTTATATTAATTTTAACTTTTTTTTATCAACTCAATGAGTTTTGCTTGGAGTAGTATATATTTGTATGTTCTGAGCACCTTTTTTACAGGGAGATTTCATCAGTTCAAGGGGGCATTTCTACATACGTCCACCGTGTAACGAAAATCTCAAAAACCCTAATGTATGTTCTGAGCACCTTTTTTACAGGGAGATTTCATCAGTTCAAGGGGGGTATTTATACATACGTTCACCGTGTAACACGAAATCTTTCGAATACCCTGAACTCGGAACCACTAAAAAAGTTGTATGGAATTTAAAAACTGCTTCAAAATTGGAAAAACCACGATTTATCATAATTGGATTTCAAAAAGGACGTAAAAATGTGTTAGCAAAAGATTGTAGTATATTTGATCATTGTAATCTGACAAACGTTAGAGTATTTCTGAACTCGATAGCTTATCCATATGATAATTTAAATTTAGATTTTACAAAAAATAATTTTACCTTATTATATGATATGTATACATCGTTTCAAGAATCGTACTATGAGAAAAGTATACGGAACCCGTTATTGAGTCCTTCTACTTTTCTTTCAGACGCACCAATCATAGTAATCGATACATCGAAACAGAACGATTCAGCCACGGCCTCAGCAGTGGATGTTCAATTAGAAATTGAAGCTTCAGAATCGCTTACAGGTGTAACTGCTTATTGTTTATTAATTCATGATCGTATTGTAGAATATGTACCTTTTACTAGAGAAGTAAGAAAACTTGTGTAAATAATTTTTAGAATTATATATTATTGTATTGGTAAATAAAATAATATTTTAATAAATATATATATAATTTATATATATTTAACAAACTGTTTTTTATAACTAAAAAAGTAATATAGGTACATTACCAAACTAACAAAATTACATAAATATAATTTTGTGTAACAGATGATATAGATACACAGTTTTATGGTGTGCCACACAATTACTTTAACTGTTCAAAAAATTACACTTTTTGAGATTTTGTGTTACACGGTGGACGTATGTAGAAATGCCCCCCTTTAACTGATGAAATCTCCCTGTAAAAAAGGTGCTCAGAACATACATTAGGGTTTTTGAGATTTTCGTTACACAGTGAACGTATGTAGAAATGCCCGCTTGAACTTATGAAATCTCCCTGTAAAAAAGGTGCTCAGAACATACAAATATATACTACTGCTTGGGACATGCATTATATTGCATGCAATATTTATATGCTTGCACATATAAATCATTGGCGGGCTGCAGGTTGAGTACTGCTAGTTTAAACCCTAGTATTTAGTTGATTATTAAATAAATATAGAGCAATGGCTTAATTTAATTGAAATTAACATTATTTAGGTAATGTGAATTAATAAGTGCAGAGGTTTCCAAACTCAAAAGGGTCGTGGTTATATTTTTGTAGGATCACGTTAAGTTTTTAAATATTTGTAGTGTATTTACAAAAAAGATATATTTTGAGTAAATAAATACGAGTATGATACAGTATTTTCCGTGTAACTACGTAAATATTTTATATTGATGTTCGAATTTAGTTTAGTAATTCATCATAGCCCACAACGATTACAAGCATAAGACGAAGCTGCCAGACTAAAAGTTATCGCAAATATAGATGAAACAATGAAACAAAAAAAAATCATTAGTATTTTGTGGGTCACCAAATTATAAACACTTTCCAAAATGAGTTGTACCATGAAAAGTTGTAGAACATTTGATTTAAAGCATGGTTAATTGCAACCAAAATTAAATATAACAACTATTCAAATACCTACTTGAAATTTCCATTTAGAATTTTACTGTTTAAAGTTTATGAACTTCTTAGTAGAATTTAATTACATTAATTTGAATGTTAGTTAACATTTTATTCTGTTAAATTGGTAAAACTTAGTTGAGCAATACAACTCTTAGAATCGCATGTATATTCGCTTTTGAGACTCAAAACTGTGACCTGCCACCTGCGCACAATAAAACATTGGGCATTTTTAACATACGAATAGGTATTTCTAATGTCATCAAAACATAAATATAATATAATTTTGAAGTTCAAAAAATAAAAAATCCTTTAACACTTCTAAGTATACAAAATAATTTATACTTCCACTGTATTATAGTGTATTGTTGAGTACATAGAAACAACGTTAAATAGAGGTATATTTACTAAATAGAAAAAAAAATGCAGTTATTCAAATCACCATTTCAGTATCTAAAGGTATCTTATATTAGATACTATTTTAAGTGTATAAATTATGAAATTCACTTTCTGAGACTTTTGGCGGAATAGTGTAACATCGATATCGACAAGCATTTATTAGTTTAAAATAAACCTAACTACCTACACCTATAATAGTGGTAAAATTATTTGAAAATAAATTATAACATAAATGTTTATTACCAGAAAACCATGGTCGCAAATAGGTAGCCAGTCGCCAGACCGATATTAATTCGTGAAGGATATTATAATGCTTTATTTATTACTTAATGGTTTTTTTTTATATACCTAGGGTATAAAAAAATTATTTTATTTCGAGTTAATTTCACATTTTCACGGAGCCGGACATTATGTCCATATGGTACAATAATAATAATAAATTATGCACACAACTCATTTATTATCTGATGCGCGTACAAATTCATTATTTGATCACCAGTAGGTGGTATTCGATGCGACTTCGCAGGTATTGAGGTATCTATCTGTTATTTAAATCGATTCGATTATCGACGTTAATCCATAGGCTTTTTTTAATCTTCATGGGCATTCATATTATGTGAACCGTTTAACCGTTCATACAATTTTTGTTAGTGGGTTTTACGACAACCTTCGCATTTTGTATTTATGGCTTGATGTGAAAAGATCGAAGTGTGTATACACGACTATTATCTCGAGTATACCATTTACACAGTGGAAGAATTTTTAATGTTTAAAAAATAATAAGAAAATCGACGTATTTATCACGTATTATGACTGGTTTATAATAGAATATTACTTTATCAATAAAATTATATAATCCCCATGATATTGTAGGTATATCTATTATGCCTACCGAAACTCAGCGTGATGGTAATAATATGAAGTACAAACGTAAATATTTAAACAGTCAATATTACTTAATATTAACGTCGGTGTCTTGATAAAATAATATAATTATATACTCGGTAGTTGAATATTATGTTAATGAATCGAACGAGTATCCATATTCGACGGACGATGGATACCATTTACCTACACCCAGTTATTGAGTTAGTGAGTGTCATGGATTTAATAGTTATTGTAATATTTGTGTACAAAATTGAACGATTCATTGTTGATTTATCAACTACCTACTTTATTCAAACCATAAACATTTCTCAATGAATACTTTATTGGTATATTAATGGTACGCACTATTTAATCAAAAGTTATTGCAATGCCTGAATGCCGTTTACAATGATTACATACCTATTTACAATTGTGTATATACCATAACTTAAACTGTTTTTTTTTTTTGGTGCCTAACTGTATTAATTATATATTATTATTTATTAATAGCTGCAAGCTGCGTTATAATAAATTATCATTTGATTATAGATATTTGTTTCCTCTTAAAAATTAAAACAATAGGGTAATAGTGAATATTGATTTCAAATATGCCATAGTTTACACTCACAACAATATTCTCCAAGTGACTCAGAGGTGAGTCGTGTTAAATATTTAAAGAACCTATAACGTTGGAAAATCATTATCATTAATTATTGCGTAGTTTATTATGTTATTATTATTATTATTAATACGAAATATTTTGGAGACGGGGTTGGTAACTATCTCCTGTCACGTCTACAGTTGCAGTTTGAATTTTCAATAGCCGACAGACGATCGGAGTCGATAGAATCATATCATACATGATAGTAGATTTTCGGCTTATCTCGTTTATAAAACTCAGATACGAATTTAATGCTTCCAAGTAAACCTCAAGCCACGGATATTGGTGATAATATGATGAATGACTGTAGATATTACAATTTGGTTGTCTAAGAAAAAAAGTAATTTTAAAATGTAGAATGATTATCGAAGCAATTACTTTGGGGATGAGTGTAGGAGTGAAAGCCACTGACATACTTATAAGTTTTGATGAATCTCTGCACACCCTGGTATGACTGACCTGTGTCCCCTATATTATTATGTCTGCAGGATTTTTCATCTGCAATTATTTTCAAATAATAACAATTATCTCTTCGTACGACTCAACTACAAAATAATTATAAATAAACAAAATCCATTTCTTTGGATCGATAAAATAACCACCATAAAATCGAATCATAGTCTAAAAACGGATCTATAACGGATCTCTATACCTACTCATTGCTCTACAAAATATCATATGGTCGAACACGTGGAAAATCCGTGAATATTATTTCCTCGTAATTATATTATTATTACGTATAACTATTTCATCTATACATGTATCTTAGATTGTATGTAACCTATGAGTTATGGTATAATATTATTCGGATGCGGCCGTAAATCGAGTTTCGAGAACTTGAAGAGCCGCCGGAGGTGTTTCGCGTCAGATCCAACAACAATTGCAATATATTATATTATTATACTGTTACATAGGAGTACAACTCTCGTTAATTATCATCATAATAATATGTCAGATTTTCGCGATATGACACATCGTCCGCGCTTCAGCAACAGCCGTGGTGCGTGAGCGTTTGAATGTAAATTAATCGACACGGGGAGGATGCTACCGACGGCGTCGAATTCGGTAACCATAGTACGGTATAATACGTGTGTAAATGTTTAATTAAGGGTGCTCGTATTATGTGTGTGACGTATCCGATCTGCAGAGAACGATTTTTGGACAACATCGTGCTTCCGGCGTTGCGATATATTATATACTATATTTCACAGATAATGTTCTCAACTATATTGTTAATCAATTTGGAGTCTAAAGAGGACGTTATACCATCACGTGTTGTCTCCGTCTTACAAGTGCGCAACATGCCAAATTTTACTCTCAGAAGATCACGTTTAGCTGTGTCGGTTTAAAAATAAGAGTGAATAGACCTCTTATTAAAATTAAAGGTAAGATTATTATGAAGGACATCTCATGGGCTTTTTATTGTGTTTTAATTTTAAAGAGAGTTATGAGTATTTTAAGATGTAAAAACAATTAACAATTATAAAATACGCATAATTTGTTTTAAAATTGAAAACGAGAGCTAAACGTCATCTGCCGAACGTAAAATTTGATATGTTACGCTCTTGTAAGACGGAGACAACACATGCAGGTGTAATGTCCTCTTAACTACGGCCTTAACTAGTGGTTCTATCTCGCGCAAGATAGTATTTGCTATATTGTACATATTTAATAAGACGGAGACAACACGTGGCGAGTGTTAAGTATCTTTTTAAAAACGAATAAAAGTGAAAACAATATTGACCGAATACTAAACAAACTTTCAATGAAAGTAAGGATGCAAAAAAAAATGAATGAAAATAATAATTTCAAGGTGAAATACCAAGCACTAATTTTGCCAACATTTCGATATTTTTAGGGGTACTGCTCGTTTACGAGGCATCACCGTGTTATTGCATTTCGAAAAGACGTATGTTTTTAGTTATATATTCAAGTATATATTGCGAAGGTACATCAAACGATGTTATGGACATCCGACTCAAAAAATCTATCTGGATATTTTCTTCAATTTTCAAAAAAAATAATGAAAATCTTTGCGATTTAATTGATGAACCCAAAATGTACGTTACACGGTCTCATCTAGCAGTACAAGTGGTTCCTCAATACAAACAGCTTTTATTTTTTTATTCATTTGTTATGAGTTTAATATACGAAAAATTATTTAAATAATAACCAAATAGCGCATGTTCACTCAAAATCCAAATGCAAACAAATGATCATCTCCAATACTACAACTTACTGCATTACTAAATTATTGTTAACAGGTGTAGAGGTCAAAATTTAGGTGGAAAGGGTACCCGTTTATGCGGCAAACCCGCAGTAGTGTGGCGACAATTTATGTCCCGTCCGGTTTATAATGAACGTTTTCACCGATCCGGAGTAGTGTGGCAGGGCCCTTCACTGAATATTGGATATACGTTACGGACTCCCGTGTACCAGGGTCGCATGTACTAGTTGCTACTGTTCGCCGGTCTCGGCGGCGGCGCGCGGCGTTCAGTGCCAGCGGTTCCGACGGCGGCAGTTGTTCAGCCGTCGTCACGATCACACCATAAGCTCCTGTTACACGTGTTCTGATCGGCAACTGCATGATTCCTACAACGTTCCCACAACGTTCCCACAACATTCCTACAACGTCAAATAATACAACCGACTCTCGTCTTTTTCAGTAACTAATATTATCAAAATTACGCTCATTATTATCATAATATCATTAGGTACGACCAATTCAATGATTCGATTTACACATTTTATTAAAAAATCGTGGAAGTAACAGTCGTTAAATCTACCCCGTACCTATCGGTAAATGCAAATAAAATTTAAAATTGGGTGAAGGTAATGTTGTAGGTATCTACTGTCTAGACTCTTTAATATCATCTCACTATATCCTCATTTTTATTTACGGGACATTTCTAAAGTGAACATGATCACAAGTCACAACTACGATATTGACTAGGTATACAATAGGTACAGTAAACCATTAAAGCGCCATTTCGTAATTGATTTTAATTGTCGTTTCAAAAAACTATACCCATGGAGTTAATAGATAAACCCACTTGATTTACCATTGGAATATTGTATCGACTGCAGAAATCGTCTTGAAATCAAATAATTAATAATTAATATTATAATATCCATATACGGTGATAATAGATTATCTATTATTAAATGTGCTAAATTTTATTCAACTTTGTCAGAAATTATGATTTAAATGAGAAATAACATATTTTAATTTTAAAAGAAAAACATTTTTAAAAATGCACAAACGCCTATTTAAAAACTATTTTATATAGGTAAGTGCCTTTGTTTTGTGACTTTAATCAGCGTTAAGTATAGGAAAGTAAATTAAACTGTGAAAAAAATGTCTTGATACAAGCGTTGGAGGTATATTGCATATTAGTGTCGGCTCTCTTTTTTCACGTTTGACCTACCTACACAATTAACAATAATTTATTGAAATTAAGAGAAGTTATTGCTATAGGATTTCCGAACAATTCCCCAAGATCAAAAAAGCATCTATATGAGTGAACACACAAATTGCACTAATTTATGTCATATGAGTATGTTAATTATACAAAGTACTTATTTCCGAGTATTCACAACAATTACCTATCTGTTTTGAAATAATTTCAACCATTATAATTTGCTTTATTAATAAATTACAAGGAGACTCGCTATTTATATTTTTGGAAAAATATGCTTAAAAGCCAAACTCTACAGGTTACATAATATTATATTTAGCTCTCCATATAATATATTTTAATAAAATTGTTCAATCATTATATTATTATAATACGAATATCGATAAATATTATATTAAACTGATTGCATGATTATATTGTGCGTATTCATTTGTTATTGATGGTCAGTGATAAAAAATTATTGAAACGTATTAGAATATTAATCACGTTTTAACAATATGTGGACAGTGTTTAGACTTTTATATATTAAAATCATGAATACTGATTTATACATATCATATGTCAGGCTCTATACTTTGGTGTACACTAACATATAGCATATAGTACTATTATAGTCCAACATCGAAGTGTGCAGTATGTACCAGAGAGTGTACTAGTAAATAATATGTAAACATAGAAATAAGGTGATCTACAATTAAAACGACATTGTTATGAGCTATGAAGGTATTTTCCGGGTAGCAAGTACTAGCGGCAAGGCGGAGAAAGTGATTCAATCGATGTTTAAATCAAATTTATAAATTGTTTGTATTTTGTAAGTATATGTATCATGTATATATTTTCTATGTTGGAATAATACAAATAAAGCAAATACCAAATTGCTATAATTTATAAAAAATAAAAAGATTTGGGTAGTTACTGAGTAAAAAATTATAGGCCATTTTGTCCTCTATAATAATAGGCGTGCACAGCCTGATTTTGCATATATTGTTATACTTAAAAACAATTAATTGAGGTTATAAAATTAGTTTCATTTACTCAACGGTCATCACCCACTGTTTAAGGTATAACTATGTTCATTCATGACAAAAACATATTTTTTTGCAAAGCTATAGTATTAAAGATTAAATATATTGTATAATGGTGAACATCATAAAATAACATAATATAATAAATTCAATCATTTGATTTTTCCAAATATTTAGTTAGGTGGTTATTCACAAGGTTTCGTGATTTAAAATCAAAAATCAAAATACTTGATACCTTTTTATACTACAAAATAAGACAATATACTACTATGTTTATGATGTAAGTCACAATCTACAACAAATATGGAGCTCGCATGGTAGTCGGTGGGATATGAACACTCCTGTGAGCACGTTTATTATTATATAATAATTTGAATTTTGAAAGTGGTACAATTGGGATCACTCACTATAACGGATTATCAATATAATATGAGTACTACCGCGTTAAACCCATAAATTATAATGATATTAAGTTATTAAGATTACAATTTGTAGGTATATTCAATAATATAATGACACACTGACAATACAGTATATTATATATTGTGACCTTATCTAAAATATAGAATTTATTATAGCTTCGAAAAATGTAAGTATGTTTAACATTTTAAATGATTTTTCAATATTCAGTGATTCAAAGTGTACCATGCATACATGTATCTACGCCATATTAGCGTAATTAAGGGAGATTTGGGGAGATTATAGCCTCCCAATTGTACGATCAAATGTTAGTTTAGAATAATTATTATCGCGACATTTGCCGCCGATACAGTTCTACCCCCTTCCCCCCAGAAAAATGTCAAAAATTGAGCCTATTGGGTCGTTATAATATTATAATCACAATGTACAAAAATCACGTGTGATTGAAATGAAGAATTTTCAAATTAAAAATTAAAAATTAAATATAGTGGCTGACGTAAATGCTGTGTACAGAAAAGGAGTATCGGACCTGGCTGCTGCTGTAGGTATTTTAAGCGTATAACTGGTGGTTGTGGTCGAAAAGACAGGTGTTAATCTTAATTCAATAAATAAAAGCCTGCGGCTAGAGAGTATATCGAATACCCGCGATACATCAACTGTTAAGGAGATATCGTCGTAGTACGACAGTCTTGCAGTGGGGAAAAGACTGTAAAATAATGATCTACTCCTACTTTTGACGTTATTTATTTATATTTATTCGTTTGTTTTCCAACCTCCCAGGTAAGCCGTTAATCGTCGTTTACCCATCGACCGTTACCTTCACATATGCACGCACACATAGGTATTCTACACATGTATTGGTATGGGGTTAGTATACATTTATACAAGTAGTTTACACATGTGTTTGTATTTTACGTCCTTTCTTTTAATTCGAGTATCGGTCAACCCACGCACCGACACACACACACACTCTCGGAGTGAAAACTTTTTTCTCTTCGCCGGAACGCGTGAGACAGCAAAGTAAAATACACTTTGGAGAACTTTTTGCCAGCCTGTCCGCCGCTCCAACTCAGCCACGATCATCACCGAATCGATCGGTGTGACAAATTGACAATGCGCCGCCCGATAAAACCCCGGTCGAAATGTTTTTTTAGAAGGCAAACGAAATTTAATAATAACTATTATTATTATTATTATTATTATTTCTTTATTAACAAAAATAAATTCTAAATTGTATACATAAAATATAATTACAGTATGTGTACACATAAATATGTAACATAGTAATATATAGAAAGAAGAGACGACGAAAAATAATATAATATAAGTATTAAATAACTATGTAAACTTAAAAATATAAAAATATATTATGAGAATTAATTGTGAGAATAATAGAATAATAAACACAGGTTAATAATAATAAAATTAAAATGAAGATTAATTAGATCAAATATTTGGCAAATTGAACAAGGTAGTGCATACCTAATACATTTTAATTTTTAGAGTAATTAAACATATTTGCAGAAGTATATGGTATATAATTTGAAGAAGTAGAGAAAAGATAAAATAATGAATTATTTCTAGAACTAAATTGATTTACTCTAAAATTTAATTTTTCTAAAATTTAGGGATAATTGATTTTCTAACATTTTTTATTGTACTCTGTTAAAAAACTAGTCATATATACAATATCGCATTACAAGTTATAACACTTATAACCAATGATATCTGATCTATAAATTTTAAAAATTTTAAATCTATATAGGTATCTAAGTTTAAATGATTTAATTTCAGGAAAAATTTTAAAACAATAATCATAATGAAAAAAGACCTCATATAAACATTAAGTACCGAACGGGATTAAAAGTATTCAGTCCTTCGATCGCCATATTATCACACTCGCCAGATATTATTACATTATATTGCGTACCTACGCGAAACGATGGCAATCCTAAAATGTTTCATCTATTCATTACAATACGGATCGTACCCAGGTGCTACCCAGTCACTGTGTGTGTACACAAAGTGTGTAATGTGAACTATCCGGTTGATTAATTCGCGAAATCGTGTATGTGTACCAGTTAGGTACTTACAAATAATATTATATTATAAAGCGAGTTTTCACTGAGAACCGACAGACCGAAGATCAGACCGCCCTCGACCCCGAACGAAGAGGTAAACGATTTGTGGGTAAACGAGAGAGGAATCAAAACTTAGTCATAAATCATTTCATGACAATAGTGGTTGTAATATACTTATATTTACAGTGCCGTATGTATTTATCCTAACTTTGTCGCAGGGCACATCTGATATCCGTTTACGAGTGGTGGCTAGCCGGGTCGGGGGAGGAGTTGCATCTTTGTCGGTGTGATAGGAGTGGACACGAGAGAATAGTGTGTGAAAGAAGAGGTCGAATAAGGGGAGAGTATCGATGGTATAAGAGGAGAGGAGGGGTGAGAGAGAGAGAGGTAATAACAATAGGTAATACATTATATGTTTATTATAACATTATTAACATTTATACATACCTACTCGTAGACCAAAATGTTATTATATTATTTTATATTCATCGTGCACTTGAGTAAAGGGCGGGCGGAGTCCCCTCGGCGACTAGATGGATGAAAATCAAACACATTGGAATTTAAGAAAGACAGATTATAACACAGAACTTGTGTTTTGTAATAGTATAAAGGAGTAAGGTTTTATGGTTCCTATTTCCCCCTCTCATTGAAATTTGGAGATTTTTCATAAATTAAATCAATATGATAAATGGCCAATGTTGTAGAACTCATAGAATATTAATAACCAAATAAAATTATATTAGATGTAGGATTCATTTCCCTGATAAATTTATAAATACATAAATTCTATTCAAAAATATAAAAATGTATAATACACGTCATGGTATTATATTTTTATGATAGTTGTTCGAGATTCAGAAGTGTCACATTAAAAGATACAGAAACCATAGGATGCTAAATTGTCCGTTTACGGTTACATAAACTGAATATAACGGATGAGTGTTTTACTCATTATTACTAATTATTTTATGCATATTTCTTAAGTATATCAAGTTCTAAAATAAATAACTTAGCCATAATATATTTTTTTTTTTGCGATTGCCTTATTCACAGGACCTCATATTATATTGATAAAATGTTAATTCATACAAAAGTTAAATAATTTATTTTTTAACTCAATAATCAATATTTTACAATATACCTACAATTTAAAAGTGTAGTCTGACTTAAGGACATCACTTTGAACATAGTTACTGTAGTATACTAGTATTATAGCTAAACCATGATTAGTAAATTGATAGTTGATAAATAACAGTTGCAAGTATACCTACCTATTTAAATTTCCAATGGGCATAATATTAATTGATTTAAGTCAATTGGATAACATGGAAGAGAGTAGGTACCTATAATATGCCTAATATATTTTATTATAATATAGTTGAGTTACACGGACCGCGGATTAAAATTTTTATCGAAAATCTACAAAGTATTTATTTTCCAATAACACTGTAAAAAAACACTTTAAAGCTACCTATATTAATATAGTACATTATACTCGTATTATTATTTAATATAGTATCTCTTTGTTGTACATATTATCTCATTTACTTATTGTGTTTTTGTTAATACAGATTGTAAATTTTCAAAAAAAATAAAAAAAAAAAAAAAAAAATATAGTATCTACAACGAGAAATTAGCAATACATATAAATCTGTACACATTATTATTATCTGTAGAATTAACTTTTAGATCGATATCAATTTAGACTCAGTATATAGGACCTCAGCAAACTAATTAAACAAAACTCACACAAATATCGAAATAACCAATAGTTGAAATCTATCTATAATCAGCCTCTCCGGGAAAATTTTTTTTTTATTGGATACACCGAAATCAGTTGAAAATTAACACTCTTTGGTGTTTGATATAATTTAAACACATCTCTAACCATCGACCTAATTAAATATATTATATATATCTTGTGGGTATGCAAAATATTATGGGGTAGGCACGTGACTACTGGTTACGGGAAAAATTCCCAGGGTCGTTATTTTTGACATAAAAGTCAATAGATATGGACAAGGGTTTTGATTTAGAAGTCACACTTATTGCGGACGTGAATACAAAATAAGTTATATTTTGATCGTTTGTGCGTTTGATATCGACAACCAATTTATTCAGGCTGCTTTTAGAAAACTTTCACCAATAAACTTTAGTCATTATTTTAAAAAATCGTAAAAATGGTTTTCATTAACTATGATTAGTTTAAGTACCTACTTGCGGATTAGGACAGCTTTTGAAAAATATTTTTGACAAACCTTTAAATTCAGTACAGTTTAAATGCTAGGGGGGTAGCTTAGTCCTGAAATACCGATGAAAACGTGTCCGTCCGCAATTCGCATGTCACATTATGTTGGTCACGTCTGTAACTCGTATGGTTTTCATTACTTTTTCCTCGACTGAAAAACATGGTATTCGACAGTAAGAATTCAAATCGGACCTATGTGGTAGTCAATAATATGTCGTACAACTATTAATTAAACTAAGTGTTTGCATTTCACTCAAACATTTCCGTTTACTTTTATTCTATTCGAACGTATTTTTGGGTGTGTGTGTAATCTATTACTTGAGAATAACTCAAATATATCCGAATGGTATAATTGGTTTGGCGGATTAATTATCTTTATTTGTTTTTGTTTCAAAATAAATATTAATTGTTTTCTTTATTAAATATCGTGCATTAGTCGGTTCGTGTGAATTACATCCGTGCCAAACTTAAACGAAGACTTCAGTTATTATTTTTTTTAATAACTAATAATTTAAGTAATTTACCAACAGTAGGAGGTTGATCTAGGGATTACCTCAAGTAAAATAACCATTCGTTATGTTGTTTTATTTATTTTATTATTTCGTACTAAAGATGTACAAAAATACAGGCAAAGATTATGGAAAAAATATACCATGATTTTATTCGTTTATTAAAATATACATGAACATGTTTTTTTACTTTGCAGACTTTTATTTTCAAACTTGTATTATAAA
Organism: Myzus persicae; assembly: GCF_001856785.1. Taxonomy (NCBI): domain Eukaryota; kingdom Metazoa; phylum Arthropoda; class Insecta; order Hemiptera; family Aphididae; genus Myzus; species Myzus persicae. The sequence goes on along the minus strand of NW_019101919.1, from coordinate 64,554 downwards.
ATAGCCATTCAAACGTATAAAAGTCACTGTTAAGTTGACTTTTTAACTATATAATCATGTCGTCCGCATACTTGTGTGCATTATTGTGTATAATACTATAATAGTTCCTTAATATGAATGACTGAATATTTTTGCTACAAGTACTATTACTGTGGTGTGGTGAACGATGATAGGCTGAGACTAAAATATATTTTATGAGTGGGAGGAGGATATACAACGATAAAGTTGAACAGTGAGACAAATATTTTATTTTGCTTTTATGAGGTTTCCGGCGACAATAATAGTATCACCAAGAATAAGCAAAATACTCGTTTTCTTGTATTATTTATTGAATAAACAGGTAGGTGCCCACATTCGATAGTGAAATATAAATTTTACAAATACGATGATGACTCTCCCATTTTAGGAAATACCTACGTTTTTTTATCGCTTTATAAGCATTGGAAAACATAAGTACATTTATTATATTATTTGAATTTTTAGCAAGACTGAACGATAATTTGGATGTTGCGTCACAAACCACAGTATATAATATTATATGTCAAGGTTCTAACGGACATAGTACCTATTATTATTATGGTTGTAGTAATACGTGTCTATTGAGACTCTGTTACTAATACGGCCATTGTAGATACAATAAATACCATTTCATTTTTGGCCAACACCCTCTCACTGCAATGTTCTACCATTGCCGTTGTTTTTAATACTATAATTTATATTATCATATAAAACAAATATCACCGAATCCCTCCAGCAATCAGTATTGGATACGATGAGACAACCAATAAGCAAGTACTAAAACTCATTTTAAGAAATTAGTATGGATCATTTATTGTAATAACATCAAACATGTACATTATAATATAATTGTAGAGATTATATATTAATTAAAAAAAAAAAAAACAATTTTTAACTTTCACATATAAGTAAATAATTATCGGCCAATAGCAAAGTCAAGGAGTTTATATTATATAAAAATAAAATAATCAAAAGTGGACAAGTAGATAACCGCTCTGCTGTACAGTAGGTGGTATTGAATGTACATCATCATTGATTGGATCACTGTAATAGATGTGTTAAAGTTGAATTCAATGATATACCTATCAGCGTATATGAAAAACTATTCGAAGATAAGCAGACTGTTTAACTTTTTGATAGCCATGGTTACCAAACAATTATTTTAATAATAATATTACAAATTTAACAAATGTTCATATTTTTTTTTGTAAATCCCGGTATAATTCTGAAAAGTAGGTACAGGGAAATTTTTCTTTTGACCCTCCAAAGTACAAACATCATCCAATTATCTACTAGAAACTCCCCACAAGGATTAAAATCTATTAGTTTCTTCTGCTTTAAAAAGTGTCTTCAGACACAAAAATAAATAAGAAAATAGGGAAAACACACATCATTATAAAATCAGTAAATGCATAGCTCTACTCGGAATCTAAAAAATGTACACATAAATCGTAAGTCTATGCTTCTCTAAGTAAATCATTAATCAGTATTCACTTGATCTGTGGTTGTATAGTGTTTAATGTTTTGGCAATATTCAATAAAACATTGTTGAATTCAATCAGATGTATGCAAATACAATTTATAAGTATCTGTAATATTTGTAGCATCTATCCAAGTTTTAACATTTACTGGGAGATTTCGTAACCTTTAACCACAACTTCCTGGCTAGTGAGCCAGTGGTGACCCACAGGAAATTGTATCGATAAAATCAATCTTATACAGTTTCACGATGAACAATTATTGTGTTTAAATTTATAGTTTTTTTTTATATCATATATAATACTTTTTTGTGAAAAAAAAAATAATAGCCGTAATTTTAAACACAATAATCGTTGGTCGTGAAACCGTTACAGATTTTATCCCGGGAGTCACCACTGGCTCATTAAGGGAGGAAGTTGCGGCAAATCTCCCTGTAAATGTTAAAACTTGGATAGAACCTACAAATACTACAAACATTAATATTTTATTTCCGATGGAAAAATTAGAAAGATGAAAAGTGGATTCAAGATAGTTGAAATGTGGTTTATTTTTATAATAATTTAAAATATATATGTATTGTTCTACTCCACTAATTTTATATCATAAACTCTAACATCCGCGCATTTCAAACGAAGTTTTTCATTAGGGTATTAGAGGTGAAAACAAGAGCACTTACATACAACTAGATATACATTTTGTACGTTCGATTGTATACCCGCCATTTGATTATACGACTACACAACCGAATGGGTTTTACTGTTTGAGTTTGCAACTTTGGAAGGAAGTTATTGAACCCGAAACTAAGAAAAGATAACCAAATTAATAACTACATTATGAGTTTTTCTAATTCAGTTAAAAGTTTGAAGCCATCGACATAGTTACAATATGAAATTAATTAGTTTATGAAACAATTATCCGATGTCAATAAAGGTCAATAAATAACGCGGAGTTCGTTCATTTAATTAAAATTAATTATTCTCATTTAGAAATATTATTGTTAATATATTATAATATATACACTCGCCACCAAACTATACAACCCTAACGTTGTTTTTAAATATGATGAGGGACGTGTGGCCAGCAAGCTGAACCTACAGTGGCCCCTCAGAACATATAACTGACCTCCGGGAAGCTGAGCGGCGTGCCTGTAAAAAACTCCAAAACAAAAGTCAATTAATAAATTGCGTTTAAGTAGGTTAACGTAGTTCAAATCAATTTTGTAAATACGATTCGCAAGGCTGAAACCTAACCCATGTCTCTCTCGCCATCCACAAAATCACACTTAAACTGTGAGCTTCTCAATCGTGTAACAAGTTTCAAAATTGTATAAACGATACATCAATTCTGATGACGAGGGACAAGATACATAGGCACAACTAGAGTGGACAGCTTAGCCTTCATAAATTCTATTTAATCTCCTCTCAATAGAAAAAGTATAATATCTCGCCGAGTCCGCAGAAAAAATTAAGTTTGAGTGGTACATTATCTGACTCCAAAAAAAAATATTGATTAATTTTGTGAATATACCTATTTAAGTTAATTCATTTTAATGGTATAAATGTCAAAATGTTATCATTCATTTTTAATCTTCATAGGATTAACATTTCAATAAATAAATATTATTTACCAACATTTGTGCGAGTACAATCAAACATTGAACACAAATTTTAGAAATATTTTCTGGCAACAGAGATCGAATATATACAAGTATATTAAACATTTGACAATAAAAATAGTGGTCTCTAAAAATGGTTTTTAAGTGATAATTTTTACTACAGGATGGGCTTAATTATTATTCCTATACCTACCATAGTTAAAACCTCAATAACAACACACCAGTAAACTTAGCCACAAGTCAAAAATAGCTTATTTCTAGTAAAAAAAGCCAATCCTTATGAACCATTTTGTTAAGATATTTAGTATTATAATGTTAGATTACGCTAATTGGTCAACTTTAAAAGCCTCAAATCTTAAAATAAACAGAACACAACATTTTGAAAATGTAATTATAAATGCATAAAATAGGTATGTTCTAAAAAATATTTATTTTGAAATATGATGTGAATTACGAAATTTTATATAAATGAAGGTACCTTGTAAATGTAATGGTAAAAAATAAAACTCCAGTTGAGCCTATTTCATAAGCGTATTACACTCTGCAGAGAAACAAAATACAACAAAAGACACAGAAATCTACCTACTACCTACCGTGAAAATCGTAAAAATCTATCTACAAGCTAGGAGTAAAACAGAGTTTTCAAATTTCGAATACATCGAATATTACTGGAATGTAACAGTCTTCAGTTTCAAAGCAACACAGACTTTAGAATGTATATATGTATACAAGACCGATAGCTGCCTTAGTATTTGTTAACCAATTAAGCGATAGTGACGCACAAAGGGACAAACGTCTTATGAGAATGAAATATTTTGTACGATATTATAATATTCTATAGCTCGTTGCACCTACGCATATTATATAATGTCGTTATATTCATGTTTTGTATAGCAAAGTGGTTTTCTTACAAAATTCTTAGTACCTATCAGTAAATTATACGCAACAATAAAATATATTATAATTAACATGAAAGTCCATTATGAGTTACTGCATTTAATATTGTAAATAATAAGTCACAATCATTTTTAAATTCTATAATGTGGGGTTTATACTTAATAACTTTTACCAAAAAGTCTAATAATAAGTTGTTTAACTTAATAGCAACGCACTGCAAACAGACACCAATAATAATGATATAGATATAAATTTAAAATAAATCGTTTTTTATGTGAGCATATTAGTAGGTCAAACCTTTGTTTTTGAATTTTCAGTACAAATTAAATACTTTAAGAAGATATTTCATTGCAAGTTGAAGAAAGTAAATTATATAAGCTTGAAAAACCCTCAAAATCCAGGTATTTAGATGAAAATGAAACATGTATTTAGTCTTAACAATATTTCAAAAAAATAGTTATTATATGGAAAAAATAACGCAGGAAGTAAAAGAACACTGATAAAGTGTTAATTGAATTGTCAAAAACATCAATAGGTACACTACTCTTGTATACAAAAACCTATAAAGTTTATAAAAACGGTCGTTCCCGTAGCCTTTTCTAAGAATTTCTGAGGTTGGGTTAATTTTTTTTTACTTGAGCTTTGAGAATCGCAGAACATTTTAAAAGCTTTCTGTTTGAATAAGTTTTAAGTTTTGTTTCGCTCTCCGGACAAAGTTTTAAGGTCGGTTTTTAATGGCAAGGTGAGCTCAGCAGAAATCAGGGCAATGAAAAATTCTAAATACGGGCTAAATCGCAAAATAATCAGTATGCGGGAATACAAAAAGGGCTTATTGATAATAATTCCGAACGGTGAACATAATACCGGAGCTAGATGACCGATAATTTTATCTCGGTCAAGAAAAGAAAAACATAAAGCTAGTTATAACTCGAATAAAACTATAAAAAAAAAAAAAAACAAAGCGAAATATGTGATGGGCGTCAATTATACGGCGATGATCAAATCGATTAAAAATATAAATAGTATACCATAGTCTATAATCTACATTCTACGGTAAACCTAAATATATATCAAAAATAGTTCCTCTGAAATATGACTTTTCTAGCCTATGAGCAATAAGTTGTCAATTAAAAATATTTCTCATAATTTACATTTAAATCAAAGGCGTTTTAGTGAGCGGAGTGCACCTACTACTTTAAAAGTTGCACAGTTATTTTTCTGAGAATTTCACATTGTACGTATTTAAATGTTCAATCAGTATAAATATTATTTAAAATACGAGTTTATAATATTATAACATAGCATATATTTGAGTTTCTATGGCATTGAATTGAGAATATTTCAATATGAATTAACCAATTTAAAAGTTTTATTTCAATTAAAAAATTAATAATAATAATGAAACACATCGGGTAATTATACCATATAGGTTGCTATATTGCAAGAAAAATTTCAAAAACTACCATTTGCTATATAATATAGGTACATATAAGGGCAATAATACAGCTAGCCCGTAATTTTGGATTATCGAAATAATTGTATTATTAATTACCTATGTTGTTCTTTACTACGGACAGGCACACGGTCGAACATCTGTTTACTACGTGCTTACCATTTCATTGAATCCCATTTAACGATCGGTTAAGTTCGAATACTTAAAAAAAACAGAAGATATAATAATAATATATTGCATCCCTTTTACTTTATCACCCAGAAATTGATCGCAGCACAATGAATCAAATCATTAAATACGAGTGATTTAACCGCTCGGTATCGTGCGGGGTACGTAATATACCACCTAAATACATTATTACGGTGTTGTTTTCATTTCCAATTCGATTGTAACAGCGACGCGCGTTTACCTGTATTATGTGTTCTGTAATTATATTCATAATCCTCAATGGCCCCGACTGGAAGACGTGGGTGGCCGACACACAAATAACATTACAGTAGAAAACCGACAAATCATATTGGACGAATAACAGATTGCGAGTGGTATGCGGCTTAAGTTACCATTGTCGCTTAACCATGTTAAATTCAATTTTTTACGGTCGTTAACCGGTCGACTGTCGAATTAACGGTTTCAATTACCTACCTATATATTGCTATACTAATTGCTATAAAACATTAAACTTGGGTTTTCCGTTCATTTTATACACGATGCTGGTTATATAAAATCGGACATGTGAGTAGACAGACATTTTATTCATCATAAATAATTTACAAATTTAGCTGTACTGATTCAACTAACGAACACAACTCAACCGTTTGACTAATTAATAAATCATTAATAATACATTTTCAATGTTTTAAAAATAATTTGTAGTAGGTATAAAAACTAATTTTAAAGAAAAATTTACTCTCTCTTATTATAGTTTGTAATGACGATGCTATAAATACTTATTTACTAACATAACTTATTAATACCCATTTATTTATAAGATTATTTTATTGTGACGTTCCATCAAATAGTATTTATTATAATATACTTAGCCTAAGGATGGTCCAAACTCCAAAATATCTAATATAATCAATGTTTAGGAACCTAATACCCGTCAAAGTTTTTTTTACAGTCTACAAGACAAAACCAACATTATTGTACTCTTTTTATGTTACACGATGTCATCACTTATAAAAGTTTTAATTCAAATTATTGAACTACGTACATAATATATACTATTCCAAGTATAATTTGTTCATATTTCCTAGCAATTAAGCAGGTTAAGCCGTAGTTGCGCTATGTAGGTTCACCCATATTTCTTAAAAGTATACCTACTGGCCGCCTATAATTTAATGTTATTAAATAACATATATTTTACACCATTCTAGGTAAGCCATTATGTTGATGGATTTAAACTTGCTCAACAACTTTTTCTAGCAATTTATACGAAATATATTTAAAACTTTATCATGTACTAAATTATTTTCGATTGCCTTATAACTAATTGCATAGTTCTATAAAAAATAAACCAAATTCAATTCATTGCATACAATGATACTTAAAAAAATCAATTAAGGTACTATACAAGTGCAATGTGCATATTCTTTATACTTTGTAGTAAGTAAGCAATATAATAACAGTATAGGCGTATTTTAAAATAATAATGAACGTAACTCTACGTTTTGTGTTTATCTATTTTAGGTACTGTATTATGAATAATAATTCCTACCTAGTACTATAGCATGTAAAGATATCAATATAAAAATAATTAATATTACATTTTAAGATTTTTGCAACTCTTGGTCATAACTCATTAATAACGACATGTTTCTATTCACGATTAATATAGTTTAAATATTATTGCCCCTAACATAATACCTATATTATTTACAAATCAAAGTTTTGGAATCCAATGACATTTATATTTAGAAAACTCGTACCTACAAATTAATAAATATTTTAAAATAATAATACATAGGTACAGTCTATAAAGACGATTTCTATTTTTACCTGTACACTTCTAAAAAAACTTTTACAGTTAAACCTACGTAATAAGGTTTGTTAGATTTTATTAGGTACGCTGCTTAACTGTGTAAGCATATTGTGTACCATATATCTATACTCGTAGTAGACACCTAAGACCTATACCTAAACCTAATGAAACAGTTTTCAGAATAGTTCATTTTACAGAACAAACACATCATTCTTTTTGTATTTTGCGTTCTAATCTGACAATTTATTAGGCATACTATTTAGCTCCAATAAGTGCCACTATGTACGTCTAATCTTTATTTATACATTATAGTTACATATTAATAAAAAACAATTTCAAATTCTGTTGTTATCACCAAATATGTACTTATAAATATTCTAAACATTTATTTATCAAACATTTTCATAATTCTATATAATATTTTATTTAAAAACTTTTCAGATCAAAAACCAAACACAACATGTTTTCTTATAATTGGTTACAAAATCAATGTGTTATTTTACAAAATATCATTTTATGATTCTAAATTGATTATTGTTATTATTATGGTTTATACTATTATTATTATTCCTAGGTACCTAGTATTATTGTTATTATTATAATTATTATCATCGTCATCCATTGGTATTAAATCAACATTACTTAATCGACTGTCTTTATTGTTTGATGCCTATCCATGTGAAAAACAAGATTTAATCTAAATTTGAAACTTAGTTAGAACAAAAAAATACTGTTATCTATTAGTCGAACAATTCTAGGCAAATCGAAACTTTAAACATTTACAGCGGCTATTAACGTTTGCTATACCGTTAACAAAATTAATTTCATTTATTCTATAGTATTATTTTTACCTCTAAAAATCTAATTTATTTAATCATAATGGGTAATTACACTTTTTGTCCAGTCTAGGTAGGTACATAATATAATATAATATTAACTAATAATAACTTCTTATAAACACATTTCCAATAAACTATGCACAGTTTGAATTTTACACTACAATTAACAAGCTTTACTCATAATATTGCCTAATAAAGATAGAACAAAATGATAACAATTCTTATTAAAAGGATTCCTTAAAAGTTCGGGTATAAAATACTTTCAAAAAAAAAAAATACTTGACATTATAATTATACAAGAATCGAGTATCAATACTGAAAGGATAATTAATGTATTTTTATATAAACCACGAATCAGTTAACAAAATGCCCATATTTAATTAAAACTACTACGTGCCTACGTGTTGTTTGTGTATGTATTGCAATAATAACGCCACGTGAAAATGCTTACGCTAAGCACTAAGAAGTAAGAAGTACATACTATGCACACTGAAAATAGTGACTATTTTCGATAATTTACAATACAAATATTTAACTAACATTATTATAAGTATCCAGCCTTCAAATTGTTCTATAGTGTAGCAGATTATATCATAATAAATTCATATATGTATATGTCAACAAATAAATTATAGATTATAATATATATAGGTACTAACGTTTTATAATAATATTTATATGTATTTTATTTTAATTTGGCAATATCCCCTCCTTATTTCCTATAATGATTTCCAAATATCATTGTAATTTAATGACTGTTTCGACGACGATACATCTTCTGAAAACTTTATTACCAAGAACGATGACATAACGACACACTAAAACAGCACATATTATTCTGAAACGTTCATTTCTTTTCACTTCAAACTTAAAAAATCTACACAAATACAACATACATTCAATAGAGACAATAAAAGTTAACGAAACAATAAATTTTAAAAGCTTGGCATAACTTTGTCAATTTTATTATTCTACAAGGCGTATACCTATTATTATGTGCGACCCCGGCCCATTACTCTTCCGGAGAAAACGTGAGTTGAATAATATGTTGAATAATATCTCCGTAATCAACCCATCTCAAGATAAAGGGAGTGGATTAAAAATAAATAAATAGATAATAATAATTGCAATAGTAATAATTATTATTATTATTACTATTATCGACAACTGTCTCTGGGGGGGAGGTACAAAATAAAACGCTTGGTCGGTTTAACTCGACTCCAGTGATCTTAACGTACAACCATTTATAATATTAGGTTTCCGAGTTCAAAGGTCCTACACATGCACCTATACATTCGTAATATTATAATAGCGGCACTGTTATAATAAACATATTACATACGCGAAGTTATACAGGATAATACCAGTACTTAACGGGGGGGGGGGGGGTGTCCATATCGAAAACCAACTTATAATCGGCAATTATTAAGTACCTATTTAAGTGCAATATTGAAGTCATTTCGAGGCTCGTAGGTATAATATGATACTATTCTATAACAATAATTTTACGACCCTGCAGCCGTTATGGACCGAACCAGCAGGATAACGACGCGTACATACCCCACCCACACCTATAAGTGGGCATATACCTACAATCGTTTAAACGCCACAGCGTGCAGTTATTTATCATTTTACTTGAAATGTATAATACATGCAATTTGTTCAGTTGTTCGTAAAATTGAAATACCCATGGCTGTGCATTACCATAATAATGGACGGATCATTATTTCCATAATATAAGACTATTAATCTGCTTTGCATATTATACCCAATTATCCAAGACAATCAATATTATTTTCGATTCGAAACACGATAATAATATGATTAAGAGATAATACTATCGTTCTATTGTTTGTACGTTTATAATAGACTTATAATACCTACCTATATTATAATGATTACTGACCACCTATATATTAATATTATATATATATCTATTTTGGTAGACATAGAATAAATGTTAATTTAGCGTAGTACCTACCTACCTAATTAAGTTTCGATATTGTATTTTAAGTTTTAATTTTTTTCATTTAAGTACTACAGTTATTTAAAGTATGTTTATCGCCACTCATCCTATTGCTAAATTACACAATACACCTATAGAACTTATAAGTTATACCATATTCGCCCACAATTTCAGTATAAAAAAATATACTCTTATACATCTCTCATAGGTAATTACATTAATATTATATAGTTAACCTATGCATTATAATTTATATTTGAATAGTTCAAAATTGTACACGTGGGTATAAGGCTAGAAATCAAATCTTGTAAAACAAGTTAAAATAAATTTAGTTGGCTTAAATAGATTTCATTAGGTACTTATTGTTAAGTTTCTCAGTTCCTTAATTCCTTAGTAGTATCGACTTAGGTACCTAATGATAACAACTTTTACTTCATGATACATGTTCAAAAAAAAACAATTTAAAAATCAAATATCCCAATATCACAACAGTTGCACCCATTGATAAATAATAACCATACATTTATGCCTAAATACGTATCCTTATGGTAGTTGGGTTTCACTCGTATGTTTTTGTTTTTAAGTTTTTTTAAGCAGATAAAGATACCGATTATTTGACGATAAGACAACTTTCTGTAATGACTATTTAATACAATTGCCATTAACTTAACACTAGGTATAGTTTAATTTTTTTTCTCGTATCATACACGTGTGTTTGTGTTTAATTATTTAGTATGTAAACGAGCTTAAAAATAGTATAACCACTTATGAAGCCGTTATTTGAATAACGATTTGTCGGACAATTATTTTTTTTTCAATACCCACCTACCTAATACAACAAAGTAGATACACTTAATCAAATAAAAACTCATTTTAATTATGTTATTTTTGTGTCTATGTTAAAGAAATGTAAGTCTAGTAAGTATATTACGCAAGAGTCAATGTCAACTAATAATAATAGTAGTAATCGAAATAATACCAGCTAGGAACTGTTGCCAAAAAATACTCAGCTCACCCACTGCTGCAAATAGTCAAACGCACGCCCAAATATTTATTCAAACCATATCAATCAAACGAAATTCGTATGCGGACAGTGGTGGGGTGTGATGGTGGGATGGACTTTAAACTTGTTAAAACGCAACAACGAGAGATTGATTGACGGGATGGGCGGCAGCGAGTGTTTTTGAAAATAACCGATTATCTATCAATCGGCGGCGTTACGTTTCCAACTTCAGAATATTATCCTTTGCGTGTACAATAAACAACAACAAAGTAAATTTAAACTTTTTCGGCCACAGCTCTATTAAAAGTTTTGTCCTTTTTTTCCTCTCGCCTTTTTCAAATCAGTTTATTTTTAATTTTCGAGAGGGCAAGAAAAAAATCATTAGACTTCAGCTATAGACGCATATGAAATTATACACTCACGCATTATTTATGTAAGCAGAGACTTCGCTCACAGCCTAATGTCTTTGTCGTGACAGTGACGTACCGCGTTAACGTAAATTCTAAAACCTTTTAAATAGCATAATCCGCTCAATAGCTCTTAATCCCCAAATTGTTGACTATAAAAATATCAAATTGTAAATGCACACGTCTAAAATCGACATGATGATAATCATAAATTTTGAATTGCCTTATTCTTATAGGTACCTACTAGTAAATAAATAAATATATTTTTAAGCTTTACCCTAAGTATATAAACTGCCTACCGTGCATAATAAACATAATAAACTGGACACAATCATTTCCATTCGAACCATGCTTACACAAGATGCGCCTATATGGCAGTAATAATATATTCATACCGTATTCGAGACGTTTAGAGAATATTATAGTTTAATGTTTACCTATATAATATTATTATTACGTTTATGAGCAGACCAGGCTTACACCGCGTTTTGATGAACGACGAATATTATTATTAAATTCCGTTGTCGGATGCGAGGAAGACCCCGCGAGTCGACATCACGCATAATATAATAGACGGCAGTATATAGATGTACAGATATGTTCTGCAAGACAACCACCGCAGTGCAAACTATAAGAGAGCCAAAATCACGGGACTTGCACGTCAAAAGTTTCGAAATTAATCCGTATAACTAACCTACATCCCGTCACACGTGTTTATGCGCTTATGATACAATATGTAGGGCACATATTACACACTGCGTGTGTGTGTGTGTGTGTGTGTGTGTGTGTGTGTGTGTGTGTGTGTGTGTGTGCTCCTACATGTAATACGTTGTCAGATCCAACGTATAGAAACGGAGCAGCGTTGCGAGATCATTTTTCGTTGTGAGATCCACTACCCCAGATCTCGCAACGTTTTCATCAGAATTGTCATCTAAAAGGCAAACTATTATAATTCCAGCTCAGATTTGGCCGGATCTCTTTAAATCATGATTTTAAGATTTTGGTGTGTGTATACATACACCGCTAGTTAATTTAAGCATTTAAAACACACTCGGTGTCTGGGTGAGTGTTTGTATTACGCCTTATGTTGGATCCATATGACGGCAACGTCGCAATTGTTTGTTTGAGTACTATTAGACACGACATAAAGAGATCCGTGAATTATTTACTATTAATCATGATATTATATTTTTTTTTACCATTATAAGACTATTAAAATGTAAGATTACGCACTAACATACGAAGCTCATCTTATGAGATCCAACATTAAAATGATAATATAATCATAATAGTATATTTGAGGTATACTGAATGAGAAATAATTAATAGCCATTATTTATTATTATTATTATTGTGTAGTGGTGTAGCTACGGAATGGGTGTAGGGGATAGATATCAATAGGAGGTTAATACGTAATAATGTGAATTAGCCAGACAAATAAAAATTAAATATAACTATAATAATTCCTAATGGCTAATAAGTAATAACGTATTATTCACCAAAAAATATTTTTAAAGTGTAAGCTATATAGTATAATATTATCATATTATAATAAAATACATGATGAGCGTTATGGGAATTGGGATTCAGTGTACAAACTAAAGGAATGAACTATATCTATATGATTATCAAGAGTACCGATATAACTTACCATAAGTACTATGATATGATGTATTTATGTTAATAAGTATGAAATAATAAAGATTGAAGTTGTAATATGAAAAGCTTAATAGTAAATTAATACATTGTAGTGTAGATTACATCAGGATTTAAAAAAGGATATTCTTATTTTATGAATAAAACACAATATTTTAATTATACTTTTATTTCACATCGCCGCGAACCAGTAGCGGTCTTCAAAACGCGTATCTTACAAGTTACAACTATAAAAACTATAAGAACAAATTACAAAATAATATTCGTACGCGGGTCTTCCTACCTCTGACAGCGGTTGAAAAGTGTCCCCTTAACAAATTAGGATTTTATACATTAGACATATTATACATAAAATGATATATGGAACGCTTAAAACTATATGGAGACATAAGTCCTCTCTGAAATTTTTTCCCACTTTAACCCCTGGCGTACGCACACACACACAATACAATAAATTAATAATTATTATATAACATCCGTCCGGATACGGTCGACGATCGGTCACACTCAATCGATAAGGCCCATCACCAGAAAACCCGCGATTTTATAAATTGATAAATATAAATAATATGCATTTTAGAATATCATTCAGAGATCCGGTGTGTATTGACGTATCGTATACCTACACTGTATGACATTGTAATAAAATATTGAAGTTCAACGTTGGGAGATCCTAGTAAAATAGTAATGTGGCCTTAATAATTGTCTTCGTCTACTTGTCTGTAGGAATCAACTACAACTGCCTACTAACTTAGTACTTAAGGAGATCCGTTATCGGAATTTCGATCGCAGGCCGATATTGGTTATGACACGTGCGAGCAGGTCCTACTACTACGGATAATGATTATTTATAAACAATTACAAATAATTCAAGGACATACTTAGATTATGTGTATAACGCAGCTTATTAATGTACGTTGGATCCCATAACGTATCATTAATTGTAATTTGTAAACGATGTTCTAACTTCTAACATACAATAACTACAAAACAATATATTGGGAGATCCACTCAACGGGCAAAAATAATTCTACCGTTAACCGGCACTCGTCAACGACCAACCGTGGCAACCTCGAACAACCTCAAAACCCCGGTGTACTGCAATGGGCATTATTTATAGATCGTAAATCGTAATGTACAGAATTGGTATTATTTCCTTATCAGTGTTTTTTTTTGGCATTTTCCGTCCATTTTATTAATTTACTAGACTCGTGCATACTGCAGATACCACATAATTATATTGGCATATTGGTATAACTTGCACTTGCACACAAGCATAATATTGTAAAGCCCGCTCCAGTGTTTCACAGTCCCGCGTATTTAATATTTTATTCTTTGTTATTGAGTCTTCGTATAGCTATAGCATGTTCTATAATAATTATTATTATTGTAATATTGTCCTCTCGGCTCTCGCGCGGGAGCGTGTCGTACTCGTACAACTCACTCTTCAGCGTCGTTGATCGCCACTATTCGGTTGAATCGGTGGATACTTGATTGGTTTAACACATTTATATTTACATTAAACTAAATTTTTTATGCATTTACTCGTACACTTATGATACACTCAATACACGCCTTACTTCCATATACACAAATATGGGTAAAAGAAAATTAAAAATCAACAATTCTCACGGTAAGCATTATTTATTTATTTATTTATAATTTAAATTGTTTTACCTACTATTATTTTATTAGAAACAATTAACTAGGTACTTCAAAACAATGTTTTTTAAAAAGTATTTGTTATAATTTAGATTGGGTTGTAGTCCGTTTTGTTGACGATAATATTATTCAACTATGTGCAGAAAAAAGTTTTAAAAAAAGAATTATTATTGGACAAAAGTATTACGTCAAATGGAAAGACGGATATAAATATTTGGCAGAAGTATTAAAAACAGGAAGTAAGTTTATAATGTCTATTAATTAATCTAGTAAATAATATGTTCTTGATTGCTACTTTTTATACCAATTAAGATATTTAGCGATTTCCACAGAACATTCCTTATATCCAATATGCCTAACTTATTTGTTATTTATGTACCTACCTAAGCTACACACATTTTAACTTATACAATTATACATATTAAGTAGTTAGGTAATAGGTACATTATAATGTATTGTTAAACTAATAAGTATGTAATAATATATTATTAACAACATACTATGTGTTTAGGATAATATATAAGATCTAAGTTAAATTCATATATTAAAATTAACTGTTTTTTAAATGCTTGTAGCAATAAAAATATAAAATTTAATTGAGAATAGGAATTACAATTAAACTTTATAAAAGCTCTACACAATAACTTGATGGATGTCAGCAAATTCTCTCTTAAACATTATTGAAGTATTGTAAAAAAAACAACATAAAAACACAGATAACTAATGTTTTTTAACATAAGTTTATTAATATATAAATTCACTCCAATACTAAAATTAACAATGCAAGTTTGTTATGCTGTGTTAGACTCCTCTTTAGAAAATATGTAAAATATTCATAAATAACATTCAATATAATAAAAATTTCAATAGGTATTTCTCTTATTTTTCTCTACCTACCTTACTTTATAACTTCCATCATTACACCTAACATAGTAATTAATATTACTCCATTTTCGTAAATGTTGCACTAAGTAGGTCGTAGGTATTTACTATTTAGTGTTAAGGTAGTTGCAAGGAAAGTTGTTAGTGCCTATTTTTAAATAATAATGTATTTAATAATTTTTTAGCTAAACATGATATGGAAGGTTACATAAACTCAGGACAGTCAACATTTCTTTTAAAAAACGATGACACCTTATTTGACAAAGAATTAAATGTTCCCTTGACAAGAAAAGATAACAGAAGTATATTACCCGAGTCAGAAAAGATCACCGATGATATACATTTACTGAACAGCTTTGAAACTGAAAGTAGGTATCTATAATTAAATCAATTTTAAAGTAGCCAAGTCATCTACACACTTAGGTTAATTTTCAGTAGGCACTATTGCTTTAAATAATATGTATTTTTTTAATCCTATTGTAGCTGCACAACTACGTTTTACAAACTTGATTGATTCTAACGTAACTAAATTGCTTTTGAATGAAGATGATAACTTATTTGATAAAGTAGTACATGTTCCCAAGACAAGCGAAGGAAATAGTATATTACTCGACTCTGAGAAGGTCGTTACTGATGATATACATTTACTGAACAACGTTGAAACTGAAGGTAATTAAAAATATTGTCACTGCTACTTGTGTAATTAAATTGAATAAATATTTATTGTTTTTTTTAATAAAATATATTTTTAATTTAATTTTAGCTATTCAACCAATTTTTAAAAACTGGATCAATTTAAATAATGGATATGATTTAGTTGCAAGTGAAACAGGTATAATTATTTTTATGTTTTAACATAAATATTTTTTAATATATATTTTTATCTATTCATTCTTGAATGTTATATTCTTTTACAGATCAACCACAGAACTCCTTTGAAGACTGGAATTTCGATAAACTAATGCAGAATGATGATCCATACAACTTTGAAAATGAGACAGGTATTTTAGTTTATAAATCTTATCATCTCAACTCTTCACACTTTCACAGTTTTCTTATATTTACAAACCACTACAAAAATATTTTTGTAATTATTATACATACTACTATACCTAATATAAAAACAAATATGTTTATAGTTTTCGATATTATAGTCACTGTTCTAAAGTGTGATCTAGCTGATAGGGATATAATATAATAATAATAGTAATAATAATTTTTCAAATAGTTAATATATAATATGAATAAAAAGGTGCCAATGCCCAATGGTAGTTATATGATAGATAAATCTAGGAAAAAAAGCCCAGGACAACATTCATTGGAAAAAAAGCCCTGTACCAACTAAATACATTATTATTTTTTATTATGATTTACATAATTAAATGCGATCATAATATAATCATTACATTAATCTATATACCATAAAATATATAATATTCTAAAATACTAGTTTAATATTTTGTAAATTAATAAATTGTTAAAGTGTTAAAACATAAATGTTAACAATTGTTTTTCATTAGTTATTAAATTAATTATTATATTATTAGGTATTATATTATTATCTAATTTAATATTTATTATACTAGACAAAACATTTACCTACTATACTTTAATCTCTTATATTTCAAAATATTTATTATATTATTTTATTAAATATTATTATGATGTAAAATTATATACTATACATATATTATATATATATATATATGGTTATAGAATATACCTATGTCCAAAAGAGGTTAGGTTGCCTATATACAAACATTAAATTATAAAATGTACTCTATAATGAAAATGCGTTATGAATTTAGTTAATATGGCTTTATTTTCCTATAGGTGGGGCTTTTTTTCCGAATACCTAATAGATATAGGTAAATTATAATTTATTTTGTATGTTAACAAATTATTATGCTTTTGAGATATCTTGCTGATCTAACATGTAGTAGGTCGTTTATATAAGTAAGCGTTTTGTTAGGAGCATACATTTATAGAACTAAAAACATGATAGCTTTTTTGTACTTAAACTTAAAAGAATAGTTTGTTGGTAAGACATCTAATTTTTTCATATTTTTAAGGATAAATATTATTTTTTATAATCACATTTTTCTTATAATCAACCATACAAAACTTGAACAATTATTCATATTTCACTATATTTTGGAAAATAATATTTAATGACATATATTTTGTTTTTTTAGTGGATATCTTAACATCTGAAAGTAACCAAAATTCAAAAACCAAATACAATGGACTTAGACCTAAAAAGTCTTGTGTCTTGAAACAATCATCTTACTCAGAAAGTTCGGTGCACTCTGATTATGATTCAGAATCTGACTATTTACCACCAAATATAAATTTGAATTGTGATTCAAGTGATGAAATTTCTTATAAGTCAGACATCAATATAGATCAGCTTAATGACATTCATTATTCCGATATATCTCAGCCATCTACTTCACATACTACATTAAATCAAAAAGACATACTCAATAATGAAGTCATAGAATCAACTAAAATACTTAAAAAGGGATATAGATTTAATGGTTTAGTTGAGACTTCAAAAATCAAACAAATAAGTAATAAAAGGTCTTGGGATAAAACAACTAATTGTATTTATTGTGAAAAAAATGTAACCAATTTTACAAGGCATATTATAAGGAATCATTCTATGGAATTTGAAGTCGCTCGGTACCTTTCACTACCTAAAGGTTCAAATGAAAGAGTTGAACTTGCTGACAATATACGGAAAAGAGGTAATTTCTTATGTAATGTTGGAGAGGTAGAAGTTATCAAACCAGTCAGACGTCCAAATGAGTTTTCTAAAACAATTCCTGATGCCTCAAACTATTTACCTTGTAAACACTGCTATGGTATGTATAAAAAAAAATATTTGTACCGTCACGAAAAAAAATGTAAAAGTGCTAAGACTAAACAATTGGGTAGAAATAGAGCCCAATCAAATGCTCAAAATCTTTTACTTGCATTTTCAAATACAGACCAAGATTTAGTGACAAAAGTATTTCCTAGAATGGCCGTAGATAATATTTCATTTGTAGTAAAGTCTGATGAATTGATCAAAGCGTTTGGGTCGAGATACTTGAAAAGCCACAGAGAAAAGCACCTTGTTCATGTTGTCACTCAAAAAATGAGAACGCTTGCACGTTTACTAATTCAGATGCAGTTAGAATACCCTTCGATAAAAACGTTACAAGAATGTCTAGTACCAAAACATTTTGACCTGATTGTCAAATGTACTAAAGCTGTTGCAGGATATGATATTTCAAAAGATTTATATGGAGCTCCTTCCGTTGTCTTGAAAATTGGAAATATGTTAAAACAATGCTGTGATATTGCTGAATTTACTTTATTAAAACATTGTAATAATTTGACACTTGATGAAGCACAATCCAGTACGCAAAAGGCAATAATAAATATGAGGTCCATTATAGAAAAACAATGGTCTTATGAAGTCTCAACCAACGCCTCTAAAGAGATATTACAAAAAAAATGGAACAAGCCTGCTTTTCTTCCATTAACATCTGATATACAATTATTTAGAAACCATTTAATTCATGTACAAAATGTAAGTATACAAGAGCTTAAAAATAACCCTAATGATCAAAAATCTTTTAAAAATTTAGAAGAGAGCGTGCTAGCTCAACTTATTTTACTTAATAGAAGAAGATCGGGAGAAGTTCAGAGATTATTTATCAATACTTATTTAACAGCACCAACAGAAATATCTCAAGAAGAAATTGATTTATCTTTATCCGAAATGGAACGCCAGCTCACCAAACAATTAAAAAGAATCGTCATACGGGGAAAAAGAGGTCGCGGCGTGCCCATTCTTTTTACTCCAACATTACAAAAAACTATAACATTTTTACTCAAAACTAGAGAAGTAGTTGATTTTATCGATGAAAACAACCCATACTTATTCGCACTGCCACATTCATTAAACTGTATAAGAGGTTCTGACGCAATACGAAAACTAAGTGTCGACAGTGGAGCAAAAAATCCCGAAAACCTCACATCAACTAAACTACGGAAGCAAGTAGCTACAATCGCACAAATTTTAAATTTATCTGATGGTGATCTTGAACAACTATCCACATTTCTTGGCCACTCCAAGGATGTACATAAACAATTTTATAGGTTGTCAGAAAGCGCCTTCCAAGTAGCTAAAGTTAGCAAATTGTTATTGATGTTGGAGAATGGGCGAGGTCAGGAATTTCGTGGAAAAAATCTCGATGAAATTAATATAAATGTTGATGCATTAGTATCTGATGTTGAAGATTATTCATCAGAAGATGATAAACCACTTGAAAGTCAGGATGCAAAGAAAACAGTTGAAAATGTTGAAAATGTTCAAATGAAAAAAAAAATCTCTAATAAAATTAAATCAGTGCCTCTTCCTAAGAAAAATTTGCTTCCAGATTCTAAGAAGTTTATAAGGGTGCCTTGGACAGAGGCAGAAAAGAAAGTGACAACAGAATACTTCCAAAAACATATTTTACTTAACAAAGTACCAAAAAAAGAAGAGTGTGATAACCTTAAGAAACAATTTCCTGAAATAATGATAAACAAACCATGGAAAAAAATTAAAACATTTATACATAACATCAACAACCATAAGTAACTATTTTATCTTTTACTACTATTTTCAAATTTTTATTTATTTTATTTGAAAAAGTCTTTCTTTTTATGATTAACTATTTATTTGGTACACATTACATAAATTACTCACACTATACATTTTTATTGTTATAAAAGCTGATGTTACTTTTTTTTTTTATTAAATTGAGGTTAATAATAAATTATAAAAAGTTAAAATTAATTGTTTGTTTCTAAAATACTACCATCTTACTAACTAGTTGTAAACATTGAAAGGTAATCAATACTATTGATTATAAAATATATAGTCAGTGCTTGAAATGGAAAAAAATTAGAATGGGGTGCAAAAGTTTAAAACAATCTGCATACATACTCAAATATAATTATTATATAATTAAATAGGATTTAAAGAAATAAGTTTCACATAAAATTATGTTACAGTTAGTTTTGGCCTAGTATAATTATTATGCTCTCCTGTACAATTTATTTTAAAAAATAAAAAATCTTGATAGTGTACACAGTAGGTAAACTTATTATTTGATTGTATAATTAGTGATTATTGGCTATTGCATGGTTTGGCAACGTTGTATGGATCTAATAAAGTGCTTATACAATCAATAAACATACTTGTAGATCTAACAAAGTGCTTTTACAACTTATGAACATACTTGTGGATCCCACATGCTGTGTTATTTCTTCCTATACACACTGGATCCCAGAAAGATTTAATAACTCCTTACATTATCATGAGTGTATTGTGTAAACTAATATTACATTAAATATAAAATAATATTTTACAGTTTTAGCATTTGGTCCAAGGCCCTAATACCTAATATTTCTTATGGATCCCATAACGTACTGCTTTACTTACGGATCTCCTAATATACGTTATGTATGTCTGTGTGTGTGTGTGTGTGTGTGTGTCGATTTGATGTATTGAATAAATCATTTATATTGTAAATACGAATACTCCGTCATGATATCAGATTAATAATACGCGTGTATAATTATTATAATGCATAAAATACACGGCTAAAACTATAATATACCATCGTGAACTTTCTGTATATTATACGTTTCACCGCACGCGCGCATTACACGGTATGGTTATAACATTAACTGCGTTATACAATTCATTACCTCTGTGATCGGTACACGTGGCAATGGGTCCTGTGTGCGCATAAACTTTAAGATGCCATTGCAGGATTCGTAATATTTCAATTCGTCCTTATTCTGCGCGTCTATTGTTATTTAATGATACACGACCCGCCGGGTTGTTATATTATATCACCTAAAAAGTGATTAAATAAATGTGCAGGGTTTTAAAACTTTTAAAATGGTACGTTCCTAACATAATACACAATGAAACTTCATGGTATACATAATAATATGTACAAACTCGTAAACCGTTTTAACACAATAGTTTAGGAGCATGGGAATAGCTTGCATTTAATTTGTTTCCATAAATGCATTAAAATATGTAATAAATAGTAAATAAAAATGATTGGATAGTATGCGTAAAAAAATAATATAACTGCACCTAACATGTACGTGTAGTTTAATTTATTATACTTTTATCTATATATTACTACACTATACACGCAAATGATGTAAAAAAAAAATAAAAAATATACGCACATTGGTGAATTACAAAAAGATAAATAAATAAATATAATATTATAATAATGAAATTGTGGAAAGAAAAGAAAGATAATAAAGATAAAATAGTAATAAAAAAAAATAATAATAATAATGTGGATGCAACGTTAAAAACATTTTTATGGATCTACAAATATCAAAACGTTATTTTCATTATGTTGTTTTAATACAGGAAAATGAACTAGGAGCAGAAGACTAAAGAATACTCTAAAATGTTTCTTTAGTAGTGTGACCATATACATTTCAAGTGAATATAAACCAATACAAAAATATACACATTTTCAATAGCGTTCATATAAATGAGAGAATAATTTGAAAACTCAAAGAAATAATAGAAGCAAAAATCCAAACAAGTGTAACAAAACTCAATATGAGATGACAACGTAAAATACCTACTGAAAAAAATTAATAGCACTTAAATTGTTAAGTAGATTATAAAATCAGTAAAAAAAACGTATGAATTAATAAGTTACAATAAATATTACATATTACATAATATATACAAATACGTGCAATGGTACACCAATAAGTGCAATAGCATATTGTAAATATATTAATATTTGAAAACCTTATGTGGTCGTTTGATACATTACAATTAAATTGTTTTCTGACATTAAACGTAATATGACTGAGCACGTGACGATCGTTATTTTACATGTATATTGTATGTCAACCATAAATAATAATAATATCAAATTAACACTAAAATATACAATGAGAAACCTTCTTTCAGTAAACCTAAATTATTGTGTAAAGATACTGTAATAATAAAATAATAAAAAGTAAATAGTTGTTCTTTTTTATAATCCTTATTATTTCCATACATTTTTAATTTGACTCTTATAATATACATTATACTTGTTTTGATTTTTAATCAAAACTATAAAAGTAGCTTAATCTTAAGCTTGTTGGTTTTAATACTCAATCTTAGTCACATTTACTCTCTGATTTTCATTTGTTCCTTAAAAATTAACAATAAGAACTATATAAGACGCCGGGCCAATATTATAATAATAATAGTAATTTAAAATTAAATCACAGTACTTATCTTATACTAATCCTATTTTTATCCTATTTTACATACCTAACTACACCGTTCATTTAGGCAATATAAATATTTGCTAAAAATAAAAAAACCTACACTATGACATAATTTAATAAGTTGCCTAAATTGAAATTGAACTATACAAACGTATGAAATATTATTATTTCCTGCAGTTGTAGTTAAACTAGTTCCAATTGCTATATTAATATAATAAATTCGTTTAAGCTCTACTAATACGGATAATTTTCAATATTTAATTTTAATACCGTTTAATCGCTTAGTTGTACTATCACAGGCTACAGTAAAGACAAATAATATCCCTAATATGATTTAGGCCAAATAACAACACATGAAAATAAATGAACTCCACGATAAGATATACTAAATCCTTACTGCCTGCCCTACCTATCAACCGTCTACTTGCTTATAGCTCTGCAGCGAAACGTTAAAGATTAGAATAATGTTAAAATATACGTACAAATATGAATAAGATGTAAGGTTCAAGTCAATATATATTTTAAGAGAAACATTCATTATTTTATGTAAATATTTAAAGACATGTTTTATTTGGAAATACATGGAATATTTTAAACGATATTATTTAAAATGTAAGTACCAATCTCATATAATACACCAATTACAAATGCATGCTTATCACGCTATTAGTTCACGAAAATTTGCACGTTTACCGACTAGATGAGGCAGTAACATTGTTTTTTAAAACAAACGTAAAAAAAATTAATCAATATTATACGTATCACTGTATCAGACACACTCGACCAGAGTGAAGTTCAGATCCAATAGGTATATTATTATGTTAATTAATCTGGTAAATTATACGACATAATATACATATTGTGTACATTTTTAAAATACGAGTCTCGCTGTAATTTATACATTTTCAAACTGATTGCATTAAAAGTGTACTGTTTGGTACTAAACAAAGTGAAAACGCGCAAAAGGTAAACATGCAAATTTGTCGTATAAATATTAATTGTTATCAAAACAGTTTTAAAAATTTATTGCCCTTACATTACACACCAAAGCATTGTACTTTCATCGATCGAAAAATAAACACTTGTGGTCAAACTTTTCGACCCCTGGGAATTTTTTCTCCTCGCCAATCGCTGTGAACTTTTAGATTAATCACATAGGTAATAATATTATAATGTATAGAATATAACAAAGTCATATTTTAAATTTGTATTTATTTTTTAAATAAAATTAAAACAAACATCACTTGAACGAGACCTGTACAAAATAGGTAATTTCAGCATATTCGAAACATATACATCCAGAAGTTTGTCACCAATAAAAGCCGAGTCAAACTGTACCTCTCTATATACAATATAAAGTGGTGTTTATAAGATGACACATTCGTGATTATTCATCCAAGAACATTCTCCGCTTTGGCTCTCTACTTCTAAGGTTTTGCTGAGAGTCAATTTTACGTATACGTTTACTAAAAGCAATATATGTTTCTAGCATCAATTTTGACGAGGTCTGCAGGAAACGTTTAATTACGTGTGCAATCCTATAAAAACAAGCGAATTGGGACATTTTTTTTTTTTATAGTCTATTTTTATACAAATACATTTTATATACTTTCTATAAGTATATTACTATCATCAATATTATTATTTAAAAAATATATATGTATATAATTTAGTATAATAAACCTCACGGAGCGTAGGATTTTTTTAGTCACAAAAAACTTGATAAGCTGCGTCAATTTTCTAACTTTTAGACACATTGGTGGTTTATCGGATCAAACTAATGAGTATTCCGCATGTATTTTTTTTTATCATAAATATTTGTCCACTTATCATGAATATAGACTTTCATAGAACAATTATTTTACCCCAGTCGTGATAAACATTGATGAGAATATATCTAAAACAAATTTAAAAAAACAAACATTTATAATCATTTATAGTCACGTGTATATCAAATCAGTGGCACCGAACTTTGAACCTATACATTTCAAAATATTACATTTTGAATTTCTTCTAAGTAAGTAATAATTTAAATAACAAGACTACTGACATTAGTTTAATAAAATGAAAAAATAATTTATAATACTTGTCTTCTATGCATTACTATATGTACCATTTATTGTTTTTTTCTTGGATTCTTCTCAAAATCTTAGTATTCAAATTAATTTGAAAATTAAGTTGTTACTATCTAACCCAAAAAACGTTTGGTACTTTTAAATATATTGATTAATTGTGTGGACCTTTTTGACCCACAAACTAACAATTATCATAATACTATGATTCAAGTGTCCAATAAACTATTTAAGTAATTTAATTTCAAAGCTAAGGCAGAATTCGGCTCCACTGAAAATTGTTATCTTAATAAAATAATTTTTCTAAATATACGATATAAAACATTGCTAGTTGTTTAACTAAGAACTAAACAATACATGCCAGTGTATTATATGAGTTGGTTGTACAATTGATTGATTTTATGACTAATATTACGTAGTTAATATTATGGTGTATTTCAATACCCATGAAATATCCTATTTTCTTTATTAAATAAGTACATACGTTTATGACAAAAAAAGTAAACACTGAGCACCTACTTATGAAATAGGGAGATGATTTTTTCTTGCCTTTCTTAAACGGATTCAATAACTTTGTTCAAGTAGATATTCTTATTTCTTACTTAGATAAGTAGGTATAACTATAAAATTGTAAGTTAAATGTTAATACATAGTAACGAATTAAGTTTATGTTTAATAGTTAATACGAATAAATGTATACATAAATATATAATATAAAGTATATACTTGTACTAAATAATTATAAAATAGAATATCATATTGTTAATACGACTAATATACGCGATTAGTATACTCAAAATATTTACTTATGTGTTTGGTTTAATTTTAATTTTTATATTTTTTTTTTATATGTAGTTTGATGACTATTATATACTTTAAATATACTACTCATTAAACTTAGGAGACTAATTTATTTTATTTTACAAATATCATTCATTTAGTTTAAATAGCAATTATACATACCTACGTAATATGAATGGGAAATAAAAATATTACTTTTTTCGTGGTAGTTTCCTTGTAAATCATAATTCATAACGATCAGAATCGGTATCTCTATTTTCATATAATTGTAAATATTTAAGTCGTTTTTAGCATACTCTTTAGATATATTGTACCAGCGAGTTCTAAGTACTGAGATGAACCTTCCTAGTATTTGTTTATCAGTGCAAGATAAAAAGAAACCATTTTCCTTCGAAATCGAGACATAGTTCAATTTTACTTAATAACTCAAATCTGTAAACTTAAACCTGCTTTTGCAAAAAATATATGAATATTTTTTTAGAATTTATATTAATGAAAATATAATACTACAATACAATTTCATTTTACCCCTTTTTTTATTAGTATAAAATGCTGCTATACAAACTTATTTTTGTATTTAATATTTAAAAAATAATTTGATAATAGAATAATTGATAATACACCTACTGTTTAGTTTCAAATAATATCTTTTTACGTTCCCATATTATATTCCCATATTCTATTAATTGAGTCTTAAATTCTGAATCAAATTTCTTTAGACCAAAAATTAATTGTCTTTCACATTGTAACATATAAAATGTTAATAATAAAAAGAAAACGGTTAATTTATTTTAATTTTCATCAATAAATCTTATAAACTATGTTATATTCATAATATTACATACACACATTTTTTAATTTTTTAATTATTCAGTTGTTTCACCTAACTTGTATATTTTATTTTCTAAAGCTAAATTAGTATTGTACGTACCTACCTATTTTATCTGTTTTACGTATATAAACCGTATAACTTTATTTTAACTATGAATGTAGTTCGGTGAGACCTTAAGGGGAAACTCTAAATATTTTTTTCACTTGAAAAATAGAATAGGTTTTTTTAACATTACGTTTGGTGGGCAATTAAGTTTGAGCTTTATTGTATTAGTATAAGTTATAGGTTATAATATTGTTTCCTAAATAAATATACAGTTAAAATATTTATAACTACTTTCAAGATTAATGCAAATAGCGTCTTTATTCATAAAATACATTTTAATATGGGAACACTTATGTATTTTTTTCAAAAACTACATTAGATTTATTTGTTTTGGTAATTTATTAAAGAATTCATAAATTATTCATTTATTCAGTTAGATTATAGTATACATAATAACCTACTACAGTAAATTATAATTTCCTTATATTATTTATGTTTTGTAATTCGTAATTAAAAGTAACCAAAATCTTTCATTATTAATATTTAAAACTAACAATACATATTATAATATTTTGTAATCATAATTAATTAATAATGGCAAAAGATATAATTGTATTTTACCTATCTGAAAACATTTAATTATACCTAATCTAGAAAAATATATTGTGATTATGTCACGAACCCAATACAATATTAACTATTGTTGCTTTGTTTATTAAATACATGTTAGTCTCTTTTTGACTATATTATAATGTTAAAATTAGTACCTACTGATAAAAATGTAAGTAAATATTTATACTTCATGTTTTACTTGTACACACTAATAATTATGTAGCTATACTTATTCGCCGAACGAGGGAAACGATAAATATTAAGACAGCTCATCCACTATCATACAATATGTTTTTATTACAAACTAAATAACACAACATTATAATATCAATATTAACATGGAGAAATATCTACGCTTAAAAGAAGCATCGTTTTATACATTCTACAGAACAATATTATTTATTTGCGTAACCTATTTTATTTTGAATTCATACATTTTCATCATCAGCACAAATTGATTCTGAAATGTTTTCGCCGAATACCAAAAAATAGTTAGTACTGATGTACCTACATTATATTATTGTGTGTCCAATACTCCAATATAGTAAACATTGATGACTACAAATGATATTCATATTTTGGTCGATCACACAAAATCTAGAAATCGATGGTTTATATTACCTAGTTAACCAAATGAATTAAAAAATAAAGGTTCACGAAGACTGGAATTTAATAACGTGGTAAGTGCCAACAGTTAAATATATATTAATATATTAATAATATTGTTCATACTAACTGTGCAAATAACAAATAATACATTCATAATTTTTAATTTTACTAAATATTTAATATTTTTCATTATTAGTTTTACTTTTCCTTAATGCAATAATATTAATTATGAATATCTTTTATGAAAACCCAGGTTAACCTAGTAAAGTGTGATTCTTATCAGCGTAAACTATTAACTTCTAAATTTATAATACCTACATACCTACCTAATATACATAATTATAAACAATTATTTGGCAATCAGTGATATTATGTCAAATTGATTAGATTCTCCTATAGGTAATACCAATAACTATTAATACCCTAATCTTACGATACTCTATCCCTAATGTTTATGTTATCCTGTCTAAAGAAGTTAACTTTTTTATATACAATGTTTAATTTTAATTTGTTCAAATTGTATGATTTATATCATGCCATCGTGTTTGTCACATATGTTTGAGTTAATATTTCCCATAGAAAATAAACATAATATGGTGTCAATATAATAATTATAATTTACTTTTAAAAATTCAGTTCAATTTACTCGAGGACAGCCTCGTGATCCAATCAAATAATTTATCATAATCCTTACTGTATTATAGTATGTCTTTTATATTTTAATGTATCTAGTTGGTTATTCATATAGGTTTAAAAAGTGTAATACCTATTATCTAGCATATAATAGTAAGTATCAATATCTTAGAAAGTTTAAACCACATGAAACATTTCATATATTTAAATTAAATAGTTGTGAATTACTAATGATTTATGAACTATAATATAATATTTGTTTTTAATAGATCATATATTTTCTGTGTCATAACAAACTTGAAAATATTATGACAGTTAACTCCAAACTCAAATCTATAAAGTTGGATAAAAAAGAGCCAAAAAGTAAGATTACAAAACAATATAAGTTGGTTCTCACATCTAAGTATAAGAACAATAAAAACCAAAATAATTTAACACAATTCATGGAAAAAAACTAAACATTAGAAAAATACACCTTAGGTACCTTAGGTTAACCCTTTAGGTTCCTTAAAACTTCTCTGCAAAATCGAGAGAAAAAACAAATTAAAATCATAAAACATATATACTTATATACATTTTAAAATTAAGGCTTATATTATTAAAAACTTTATAATAAACTATTATAGATGGGCATATTCTACATTTCAACAAACTATTAAATTAATTTTATAGAAGTTTTTTTAATTAAATAATAATAATTGGCAGATTGTCAAAAATAATTAATATTTGTCAAGTTAATTAATATCATACATCATTATATTTTACAAGTTATGTATAAAATACATAATAATTAAATACATATAGCTATAGTGCACGATATCGCATCTCCAGCAAAAAGCTACCTACATTAATAAAGACCTTTTCAAATAACTATACTTGACAAAGTTTTCTCATTATCCCACGTCTATTCTGGGTGAGGGATGTTTTTGTGTTTGTTTAATGTTTGATATTTTAACTTATATGGTAGGTAATACTAAGCTTTAATCTTTATTAATATATCTTTTATAAAACGTCTGGTATATTTAAGACAAAAACAAACATTAATATTGTTTAAACATAAACATTTTATGGCAATTAAATTAATTGCAAAAACAATTCTATACCAACCTACTCCGAATCAATTTAAGACAATATTTGGGTTTACGGGTTAATCAAAAATACAATCATACAAAAAACCGATATTTCATCAATTGTAATTTATTACTCAATAATACCTATATAATCTATTCCACAATGTATTAATGGACATTAACACATAATTAATTTATATCTGAATATATTTGTTTGTGTTTAACCTTATTATTTTTTTTCATATTCAACAATACAAACATAATTTATTTAAAAATATTCCATCACTATATATGTTTTGAACTAAGTATGTAATATAATATTATTTTTATTTTATTTTAGAGTTACTCAAATCTACTAATATTCATTACCAATTACGCATTACTTAGCATTGTTATACCAATATTACTAAACTATATTATATCGTGTATAGGTACTTACAAATTATCACGGTATACTTCTAAGACGTAATAAATAATAAGCATAAATCTTCATCGTACCACAATTAATCAAACATAATCAATCCACTACTTATAACGCGAAATTGTGTCATTATTTTAGACCTACAACACGCTAAGATTTAAACGGTATCATAATAGTTACTAGGTGAAGAGTTGATACTTGAGAATACCATATACGAAATATAATTTTCCATATTAATAATAAAGCAATATAGTATTAATATCTGGTAACCTTCCTATACCAAACTACATCATGAAACAAATTAATTTGATTTAATATTTATAAAGTGATACAATATAATATTGTAGGTATTGTGTAAAAAAACGTAGGCTCTGTTATTTTATGTTTTTTTATTAACATTAATTCATATTTCGTTACATTCCTTTCAGTAATATATAACATCAACATGTAATTTTTAGAAAAATTAAAGTGGAGTTAAATTAATAAAAACTATAAATAGAAGTTACAATATGCAACAGAACATAAAACTATTTAACTCCGCAAATAAATATAAAGCAGCACGTCGAGACAAATATTTAATAGCGAATTTTTTTAAGCGGACAAATATATCGATAAGTTTGCTTTTTTTTAAATTGAAACTATTTCGATAGGTAATGATTATTTTATATTTTTTCCTCTCCTAAAAAATGCAATTACTCAGCTAAGTAGGCGTAATGTGGTCGCCATTCGACGGCCACAAGATAAACGGTGGTCCATTAAAAGGAAAGCGACAATTATTATTTAATAATGACTGCGGCAGTTTAATTTATGGTTATTGTTTTACAGAATCTTATACCACTGGTCGCAAGCGTGGTGTATAAAATAATAATTTTTGGTGGTTTTTAAATTCGTTTTGGTGTTCAGGAAACATTATACTTGCGTGGTAATGCTGTCGTTTCATGTGTTAAATTTATTAGACAGGATATGGTGAAATGCGACTGTCACGGACTAACATTGCACACGTTTCAAGTGTACAAAGATGAAAATATAGAACACTCTAAAGACACAAAACGTACAAAATATACATAATAAATCAGTGAATAAATAACTTAGTAATATTTTTATTGAAATTAATTTTGAATCACATACATCTACACAAATTTTACTCATTTTAACCGATTAAATGATTCTAGTTAGGTATGTAAAATAATAATTAAATCATTGAATACTTATTCTTATACATAATATTAATTGTAAAAAAATATTACTTTACATTGTTGACCATAGTATACACAAGCTAAACACTCATAACAGCGAATGAGTTAAAATAGTTATCCTTTAATAATATAGATATTATTATTAAAATCATATAAATACGTACGCCGTAAAATTCGTTTTATCAAACTAAACAATTTTGTCAATTATATACAACTATATAATAATTATTTATCAACGTGAAAAATTCAAGCCATCCATTATATTATTTAATATTCGTTCTTATTTATTAGTACCTATCTATTTAAATTGTTTTTAAAAATATAGGTATTAAAACCTATTACCTACTAAATACCTACTACCTACCAATTTCATATACGAACAAGACCATTTTAAAGAACGTTACACTATTCGTGCCTATACGTATAATTAAAAACATATTTTCGTTTATAAACTTGATCCAAATGATTTGAACAGTAACTAGTTCACAATAAACGAAAATTGGAAGTTTATCGAAAAAAGATTGGACTAAAAAAAAAAATTACTATAATATAGGCAAATTAATAACTAGAAATAGGTGCATCTCTGTATAGAAAGTCATTATGCTTAGCTTACACAATAGCACACCGGAGAGGCGTGTTTAGTAAATGTAAAAATATATTTCCAGCCCGACATCTATCTTCCTCCATATTTCTCGAATGTTTCTTAATTTCGTGTGTAATTTAAATTCTCGCCCAGTACAAGCCCCTGACAATTATCCGTCATGGTCACAATGTGCTTTTTGGAGCAATAAAATACGGTTTATGTTAGAAAATACCTGCCAGCATCTCATTACAACACGCACTGACGAGCAGTAAGCGGAATATCGCATGTAAATATCAACCTATGTTGTTTTGTATTCTGCAAAAGGTTCAACGAAAAGTATACGGACCAAAGTCGTTACCCGAGTGATTCTTATCCACCGCTAAGCGTTAATAAACAAGTGAGCAAAAGCTCTAAAGTTAGGTAATTCGAAGTTTTAAATTAAATTTGACCAACAGTAATTAACATTATATAGCAATAGAAAACTTGTCGAAACAACACATAATAAATATTATAATATGCTAGATAATAATATGGCAGTTATTAAACATACGAAATTATTGATTGAAACAATGTAGATACTTCACATAATAGTATAGATTTGGGAATCAGGACCACAAACTATCGATTGACAATATAATAATTTTATAAATCTGAATGTATGTAGGTACTTTGTTGTTGATATAATCACAATAACACAAATCACAAAGTACACGGGTAGATAAAACAGAGTTCAAAAATATATCTTTAACATACAATTACAAAAATGAAATACAAATTGAAATTGAAATATTAACAATAAAAAATATTTACTGACAATTACTATAAAAACAAATTTATCTCGGATAAATTATTTATGAAGTCACAACTGGCAAGACAAGACAGAAACAAAGACAGAAACTTGCAGAATTTTGAATAAAAATAATCACCTAGACTTTTGATCATATATGATACAAAACATTCACGGATACAATTATAGCTATCATAGGCCAAAAATAAAAATAAAAATCTTATCTATACTTTCAGTGTTATTGAACAGTATATAATATTTACCAGAGTACATTCCACCGTCGAAGAAATTTTAAAATTAGAAAAATGAAAATAAAAACTAATCCAAATATGCGAAGCGTAAGTTAAAAGCGTTGCTTACAAAATTTCATTGGTATAATATAAGGACGCGAGTGGCTGAGCAAAATGAAATAAAAATTATATTTAACGGAAAAAAACCTGAATAATAATTATTACTAAATGTATTTTTAAAAACATGGTTCCCGTTGAGTATATTATTGCCTGTAACTTTAATAGAAACTATAGACTATATAGTTGTGAATGGAGTTTCACTAAACTAAAACTAATTAAAACATTCATGCCGTCAATTATACGCAGCAGCTGTTCAACATAAAGTCAAATATAATATATTCCACTATATGCATCTATATGAAGAACGATCGATGCCACTATGTAAATGCGTCAACCGATTTCTCAAGAGTTAGAAGAAGCGTTGTTCGAATAAAAGCGAAAGAGTGTCTAAATGTTTAAACAAAAATAACTTAAAAGAAAATCTAAAGCTGCAAGTTTGGGGAGCAATTAGGTAGAGACAACAGACATGTATTTAACATTCCTTGGAACGATGCACACATACTGTTGAATACGATTAACAAATAACGATACAGAAAATAGGTCGTATACCTATGCCAATGGCGATAATTTACTATTCGAATTGTGCTTATTTGGATAACGCGTCAAACCTTAACGAAAAATGACAATGAATCTCTCTGCTATGCAATTGGAAGTGAAATCGGATAAACAAACACAGTCTCGTGACTATCAAAAACACGATCATGTGCGTACAACTTCAAACGTATCAGCCATACTAAGAAAACACCATTTCAGAAACGAAAGCCATCAAAAACACACTAAAATTAATCCTCAAATCTAACCTGTTTGAGCTTTTGCAAAAGTAAAATCCTCAAATTCTTTTATATAGAAACTGCTTCCCTATACATAAATCCTTTATCCTATACTCAACCAAAACTCAAAATGTATTTGTAATAACAATACAATATTAATTCCCTCATGTTACATCTTGTTTGTACAAGTGATACCTACCTTATATTCTCTATTGAATACATTTTTATTTTTTTTATGTGTAAAATAATGTTTTATTATAACTACCAGCATTGTAATATATTTTAAAATACGTTCAATCTGAAAAAGAAATATTAGAAGTGTTGGCAGTCTCATATTTAATCATTACTCCGCATTTAGCACGTACGCCCCTGCAGTGCACCCGGTCTCCTACATGCGGGACATCAAATTTTCGGGACAAATTAGTGACAGACTATTAAAAAATATACCTAAATGATGATAGTGTACGGGAAATATTCCTAACATTATATTCGTGTCAGTCAAAACTTTCAAAAACCAACTAAAACGACGACTTAAACGTACACATACCGTCGTAACCAGTCGTCACACGCCACGAGCCGATCTTATGACTTATAAGAGCTTATATCTCGTAGTAATATACCTACCTACCCACCAACATTACACCACGTGGCACAGTATACTGGTCGTATGCTATGCACAAATTAATCTTAGTGTAGAGTTCTGAGGTGATCGAGATAAATAACATGGATATCAGTTGGCTAACCACTATTAGATGACCTTCCTCGGGTGTCTGAAACTAACCATAACGACCCGTGCGAAACCGATGTACCTACATAAACTGTAAGTTACCTAAGTGGTTTCTAGGTAAACACTACACATAACACACTACACTGTAGTAAAAACTACAGATTATTATTTGCACCATCGTACATACGAGGATATTATTACGGGACGATACTAGTCTTGACCAAACGATAACATCTACCCAAGTATTGTATGCACCTATAATATTTGTGGAGTAATATAACACAATATTATTTAATTATATACATTCTGTATGTAGAACCAACGCCAACACTATATCAAGTGATATTCCAATTTCACTTGTTCGGAGGAATTATTACAATTAACTTCGATACACGGTTCTGAATGATACACACAGCTTAATTTAATACAATACATTTTTTATTTTATTTCACACTATAATAAAATTGTTCATACGTGTAAGCTATATGCACACATATTATGTACTTCAAACATTTCAACTATACCACGATAATAGGTTTTACTGAAGTTATAATGACAACTTTTCAATTCAAAAATCCTAATTAATTTACTGAATATTATGTTCTAACAAATATCCCTGGTTGGATTGAATGACTGTAAGCTAGGTAACTATGCTCACATTATGTTAACTAAATATTATATGATTTAAACCATTTACTTAAAATACTGCACTATGTTAAGAACACAAACATATCAATCATCGGATACTTATATATAGTATATACAGTGAATAAGAAAAGCTCACACTTCGAGCATGCTAAATTCCTATTTTCCAAACACATTTTAATACAACGCTATAAACTATACTAATAATAATTTTACAAATTTAAAAATTACTATTTTGTAGTCTTTATATTTTGGTACAATGGTAGGTACCTATTTTTCAATATTGGCTACTACGAATCTGTATTAAATACTCGTATTTTTATATTGAATTATGAATTTACCTTGAATAGAACCGAGGTTATAAAATTGTAATACAAACAGTCGTAATTATATACCTACCTATAATTAACGAACGGACGTCGGACAGACACAAAGAAGATATAAGGTGTTCAACACGTATGTTTAGAAACCTAATAAACGTTGAAATATGCATGCAAATAACGTTTCAGCATTCATTTCTAAAATTATTTTAAACATTAACGGACAACGGTACCACAAATAGAATCAGTCTATAAATCAAATTATCAAATACATTATAATTAATAAGCTAACGATACACATTATTATAATATATTTATATCTATGTAATGAATGCAAAACAAAATTTTATTGAGAAAATAAATAAAACCTTTTGGTTATATAAATACAACTGGTAAATTGGTACTTAATAATGAAGGTAAATGATTTCTTGCTTTAAGGTATTTGAATTGTTTTAATGAATTACCAATATCAACAGACATGTTAATCCCATACATAAAGCTTCATCTAGTAAAATCATAATTAATAAAACTTTTCTTAGCATCAATAATCTTATTAAAATTAGTGGTTAATGAGTGAAAACAGGCTGTATCAAATATTAACGTTATTACTTATTGCCAATAGTACCTATCTATTTAAAAAAACAACTTAAATAATCACTCCAGTGTAGTATTTTTGAGATTCATAGACAATTTGCAATGCAATAT
The DNA here is from genome assembly GCF_001856785.1 of Myzus persicae. Classification (NCBI taxonomy): domain Eukaryota; kingdom Metazoa; phylum Arthropoda; class Insecta; order Hemiptera; family Aphididae; genus Myzus; species Myzus persicae. The sequence continues at coordinate 28,207 of NW_019101919.1, read as the reverse complement.
AGTACAATATAACCAATGTTACATTGCATTAATATATTTTAAAAACAATTATGGTTAAAAACCTGGGTTACTTACAAATTATGGGTTGCTTATGACAAATATTATTAAATGTGTGATTCTGAATAATATAAATACTTACACTAAGTGAATGGATGATAATAATGTTATAAATATAAAATATGAAAGCAATTTTCTGAACTTGTTCATTAAATAAAGATCAATATAATTCGTGTGTGTGTGAATATTTGTTTAACTCTTACAAACATTTAATTAACATTATCTATCTATCAACCTATGTATTATTATTGACTATAATTGATGTCGTCGACTCAAAGCACGTGAAATTTTTTACTTCCCAATTTTTGATATTGATGTTAATGTGCTAGTGAGCTAAATTTTCTAAATACATGTGTATATTTTTGTACCTGAGTAGATATCAAACTATTAATCAACTAGAATTTATAGCATTACATAAATACCTTGTCGTAATAATGGATTAATGTGTAACAACGACAATATACAATCTAATATAGTTGTACGACTTATAACTGCATTCAACTTTTATTTTTCGTTCAACATACTACCTACTGATGAATATTTTAGCATTAATCATTGTTCACGTAGAATTATGTGAGTGATGAGTAAGTACTTAATACGACAATAAACCTTGCGTTCATCTGATTAAATGCAAAACACGAATTCTGGTCCAATAGGTATTATACTATTATATTACGTACACGATATAATATTATAATCGTTCACGCAACAGTATTAATAAGTAACTATTATAATACATTAATGTATTTAAAGACTGCCATGCATAGACATAGACACACAGTGCTAAGTGGAGATGAAACCACATTGAGCGACAAATCTACCAAATCAATATATGACAATATCGTACAAATTGATGACAGGGTAATGTCGCTTACGATTAGTGACAGTAATTATATTACAATAATGATTATCAACACTGGATTTACCAAGCAACAAAAACAGCGATTAATTATTTTTTGTAAGACGATTATTATGAACCAAATAAATAAAAATGATGCAATGACACTTTAAGGAGATATCTAGATATAAATAATAATATATATGAACCAAATTATACTACAATATCAGACCTATTCTGCATATAATAAATTTATACTGAAGTTATAAAATGCTTGTTTTTACAATTTCTTATTTACTAAAATGTTGTTTCATTGGACAATTTTCATAACACAATAAAACCAAAAGACCAAAAAGTTGCATTATTTTTAAACACATTAATATTATACTGTGAATAATTGATAGAATTTAATTCTGTAGATTTATTTTATGATTCCATTCAAATTATCAGTAGTTATCACTGTTTTGAATTATTTTAAACCTAATTAAAATCTAGTACCGATGTGAATAAATCTTATACTAAGTATACCTGTACATAAATGCATACCTACATCAAGTCCCTATATAAAGGTTTAGATAGGTATTTATGCTAATTTAAAAAATATATATACATAGGTAATAAGTAATTGAACCTCGACTTAGAAACCAGTAAGTTATCAAAAAGTGTATATGCGACACAGTTAAAATTGTATACGACTTAATCATGGTTTACAACTGGTACCAACAACAGCCAGCTAAGTTAATAATTCCCACACTGAAAACCATTAGCACAATAACATAATTGTAGTATTATTGAGGAAATTAACATCAAATTATAATTTGATGGGACCATTCTTCCGATTTATGGTAAATTCTATTCACCTGCTACAGTATTGCCATGTTTGGCTTAGGAAAACATTAATTTGCATTCGAATGGAAAGCAAGTAACTCGTTTCATCGGGTTGTATATAACAAAACATAGATTTTCATTTACGAAATGCGTTAGTATACACCTACACAAATGAAGGGAAGTATGGCTAATAAATATTGAATAAGCGAGTATGTGCCTATCTATCTAAATCGCAATATTCGAATCATTTGAAATCTGAATATTACGTTATAACCCAATCTTGTACTATACTTTCAAGCCTTCGAAATTGAATTTAAAAACTGTAGACGTTTTTAACTGCAAAATAACGTCAACATTTGATCTCCATATAAAGATAATATAATAAGAAATTAAGAAACAAAATTACTGGATAAAAATATTTAAAAAAATCCTTTTGTGTACTTGACATATAATGTTCATGCGTATATACACGATACGATGAAACAACAACTACCTAACGTAAGTATGTGTTCAAAAGCTATCAAAAATAACAAAAGATATCACCCATAAAATATGAAGTATGTGCACACAAGAAATTATAAATTCTTAAGTTTATCAGCATAAATGCGTTAGTGCATATTATAAATATTTTACATGCAGCTAGCTTTTAAATAATATAAAGGCTTCACAAAAATGTATACTTATTAGTTATTGGAGACCAAACAAAAGAATTTTGCGTTAGTCACACCGTATTCTGCAGCACATAGTTCTTGCATAAAATAAAACCAAAGCTTTGTGACAAATTACGATTTTCCAGACTCTTCTGTCTTTTATGTCAAAAAATATATTTTTTCAGACGTAAAGCCTAATCTCGTTTGCGTAGTATTTAGAGTTGTCAAAGACCCGTCGATTTTCCTTAAAGACAATTTGCCTATTATTATGTATGTATTTTGGTACCTACTCGTACATGGATGATATATACAAATACAATTAAATCGACATCATAGTATACATTATTATTTAGTTATAGTGGAACAAAAACCGCTAACATTTTTAAATAAACCAAAACATCACAAAATATATCTATAATTCTAAGTAGAAAGTAAACTAGTTACATAAAATAGATCAAACACGTTGTAATCGACAAAAGTGTACACCTGGACAATTTTACAACAATATCTATTGTTACTATTATTAAAATTATTGTATTAACTATTAGGAATAAATATTATGCTAAAAATCAATTAAAAGTTATATATTATGTTTTGAAAATCCAAAAGATTATATTATATAATATAGATTATAATTTATAGACATTTACAGTATACGGTTAATTTTTTATTCTGTTTTCAAAATTTTCAATACCTACTCAAAATATTGTTATAACTTTATACGCTTATATTTTAGATTACCTCCTGACACATATTATATCATCAATAACTCAGGTACATCAATATGGTTTTGTTAAGTTTTCAGTTTTTCACTAATTTAGTATTTACAATAGGTACTAAACATTTTTTATTTTAACATTGTTGATAAAAATTAAATTATAGGTTAACTAACTATTCATGTATTAGCTTAAAATTTAGTAAGTATTAGTAAATTTAATTTAATAAAAATGTAAGTCACTGGTAATAACACCATGTTTTTAAACTACCTACCTACATTCATACGAAATATGTTTGAAAGTTTAAATTGGTCATAATTACAAATATTTAAATAGCTATAAAGCTATTAATATGATGATTTTCCAACACATTTATGAGTTGAGAAAAATTGTATGCTTTGTAACCTATTCGATTAAATAATACATTACTATATATTTTTGCTACATTTTTTCTTAGTACCTGCCTAATATATAGGGACACTAATTCTATATTCATTTTTTTCTTGATAGTTTTAAGAAATATTTACAAATAAATAATAATACTCCCTAGTGAATAGCCGTTTAGATCACTAACATAACCTCTTTAACTTCATACAAGTATTATTACAATAACGTATGATTATTGTTAATAAAACTACTCAATCTAATGTAAACTAATATACTCAAAATAATTCTTTTAATTCGTATACAGCAGGTACATATTATATTCTATGAAGTGTTTTTTAAAAACATTTATTTATTAGGTACTTATGATTATTTTAATTATTATAATTATTCGACTTATGCAATAATATAATTCCATGTCTATTCTGCTTCTAAACATAAATGGAATCATTGTTATTTGTTCATGATAAAACCATACATACATTTTTTTATCTGGCACACCAAATAACTGGCCTGATTTAAGTATTATGTACACTGTAATATATATATAATAGACCTATTGTCTTAAATGTCCCTAAAGTAAACCCATATAAATGAGCAAAAATTATAACTTAAAAATGTTTAATTAACTATATTATAACCTGTAATATCTTTAATATAGCTACTTATAGAAATTAAAATAATAAACCAAAATTACTAAGTAAAAAAACAAATACAAACACTTAGGTTTTAGTCTGATATACATTGACACCAAAGTCTGAGACACTTTGCGGACTCGAGCTTAGCATACTTAGGTAAGTTGTTATTATTTTTTATGCAAAATACACATATTATACATATATTATTATAGAGTCCATAATATAGACTATAAACATGTGTGTTATTTGTTATGTGGATTTGGACGTAAATAACATAGTCGTTTCACCAATAAAAATTCACAAAGTTTAAACAAAATACACTTATATTACATTTGTTTATTAAGAAAATTAATTGTAGTTATAAAATTTACATTGACATCAAATAAATTTAGAAATACTAAGTGTACACTTAAATGATACTTTTCTATTCTAAATATTATCTGCCGAATTCAATAAGTGTGTTTAAAATTTTGAATGAATCAGTTATTATTTCTTTGAGAAACTAAAAATATCGTAAAATCATCCTAGAGAGTATAGAGTATACATAGAGATAGACACTACCTACGACCTACCTCTAAGTATATTACCATGTTACACTATCCCTGTATCCCTGACAAATCCTTAGAAAGAATAAACAGGTAAACCAACTAAACATCATTTGGAAATGGTCTAATTACCAACGGAGTGTTGAAAATATTCCCAACAAATACGAGTACGTCTTTTTTATTCGTAGTTCTATGAAAAATAGATTAATTTTCGAACGAATATACGGAAAACATAATTAATACTGATGGAAAAAACCCAGTTAAAAGTATATGTATTAAACTCAAACAAAAAAATTACCGTTTTTCTGTCTCAAAATGTTTTTAAATAATTACACCACACTAACGCATTATTTTAATGCAGAATTAATCTTTTTTCGTGACTAATTTTGATTTAATTAATGCTCAAAATTAAAACACTCAATATTTTTGCACAAAACAGAACTCATAAGTTATTTGGCTTAGCAAAAATACAAGTACAATAAAAATGCAGTCAATAACATAATTTTAAGTAAAAACTAGACAAATCCAAAAAAACTAGTGGAGGGGAGGAACAAATTACATTTATAATCAATGGAGAAAATAAACACTTTTGACAATATTCCATAGTTGTCCATTATTATTATTTGAGAATCACCTATAGGATTATTAGAATACATTAGGAACATTACCATAGGCACCTAGAAATTACCATCAAATCTTCCATGCTATTTTTAAGTTTATTTTGTATTTTCACAGCATATTTTAATAATGCCTGTACACCAACAATTTAAATTAAATCTTCTAGGTTAGGAATTTACTTTATGAAATAACTGTATACTAGATAGCTTTTTCAATACCGAGTAGGTAGGTAAAATTATATTGCTGCCGTAATATTTTAGTACCTACATATATCATTATGTTGACAAAAATTCGTTATAATTGAAAAAATCCTTTCTTACTAACTAATAATAACTATACACGAAGTCATAGTAATATTTAGTATTTTATTTCTGTTTGAAACATTCAGATGACTTTGACAATTTAACTAGAGACGTTCCTTAATTCTGTAATAGTATATTAATGTATTATGAAGTCTATGAAAGTAACATAACGAATGGAAAACGTTGAAAGTATAATTGAATCATTAATATCAAGAGTTTTACATAATATATACTATATAGGTATACAATTCTTTAAAGAAATATATTATTAGATAAAAGTAATATCCGTAAGACAATTTATATTTTATGTGATTTGTACTTTTTTTAAGACTTAAGTAGATTTTAAGATTACTTAAAGGTAAAACTATAGTTCAGAGTTTTAAACATTCATATTAACTCTGAAGTGTTTAAAAAAAATAAAATACGGGTACTAAATAAAAGATAATTATAATAGTCAAATAAGAGGTATTTTTGAAACATTAACCTAAACCCCATCGGCCATCATATTTTAATGATAAATATTTTTAAATAAGATACAAGTTTTATAGAAATATATAAATAACCTATCGATATAACGAAATTATATTAATATGTATTCACTTTTAAAACAAAAACTCGGAATATTTAACAAAGTTACTGATAAACAAATATAAAATTAATCAGACCTTAAAACCAAATAAATGCAATACATTTAAGCTACCCAAAATTATTTTTAGAACAACGAACAATTCTATTTACACTAAAAAAGGTTTCGCTATGACCGGGTATAATATTCCTACTGTATAATATTATATACAAAATATTAAATAATCAATTATCAAGGTGTAAGTAAGTTAAAGTAACCAAACCATAAAATATACACATAGGTAAAAGTTTATATCAATTTTCAACATTAAATCGATGACATATAGAACCTAAAAGTATGAATATTCAGCCCAAACTTTAATAGACACTTAAACATAAATAAAAACTTTAAAATTACAATTGAATTACGACGTATCAAATATTTATTAAATGTATAGTTAGACCTTACAATATATTATAAATAAAATACTTAGAAAGCTCATTTAAGCCAATAAAACCATAACACTTAGTTCCCGAATAGCATTTCTCGTTACACACAAACAGTAACAACGTTTTTGTATTAATTATATGTTACGGTAAATTATCACAAACAATAGCGAAGTTTTTTATAGTGACTAATATGTTACAATTATTATCAATAACCCGGTAAAAGACATTATATTCAGACAATAGATATTGAAAATCATATCATACGTCGATACTTATCGTCGTAATAAACCAGCAAATAACACTAACCTATGATGAAATGGTGAAGTTCTAAAATACTTAAGAACACTGCGGAAATGGCAATATTTACTTGTAGGTTTATGTTAGTCAATATTTTCAATTACACCAGTAAACTTTTTTTGTATATTTTTAGTTTTTGATTAGCTTTTATGAAGGCCACCAATGAAATAAAAATACATTTAAACCAATAAATTATAAAGTATTGAGTCCAAATGGGATGAAAATTTATTTTTAACGGATACTTATAAGTATTATATTTTACAGTAAAAAAATTCAATATAATATTACAAACTGATGGATTAAAAAAAAAACTTCGAAGAACACAAATCAGCACGCAATGCAATATATACCTAGGTATTTATTTATAACAAGCGGAAAGTATACATAATGCCTACTAAGGTGGGTTGCCTTCAATGATAAACGTTTTACTTTAATATCAAGATCATTTTACAAATTCGTAATATTAAGAATTTTTTTCGTGGTATCGTCGACATGGTTGGAACTTCTAGCATATTAGCTACTTCAACATAAACTATTGAAATCCAAAAGTACAAAGCATATAACATTCCCCTAAAGTATTTGAAATGTACAAAACATTGTAACATTTGTACTAACTTTGATGCAACCAAGGAAATTACATTAAGGAACGCAGCGGGAGATGGTAGTATTGCAGTGCATCAAGATTACCAATGGCGTCAGTAAAAAACCAATGTAAAATAAGCTGAAAAATTGTGCAACTCTAAATACCATGTTAGTTAAGTCTGACAGAATAAATAATAATCAACAATGATAAAGGCAAATTAATAATCTTATTTGAATATTGTTATTAATATACAAGTCACATTATTAATAATGTAAATCAATTTCTGAATCTTGAAATGTTTACATTTTTAGTATGTTATTATCTAATAGTGAAAATTATAAATAACATTAAAAATAATATAATAATTTTATCGTTTCGATTACATAAATATATATTATGTCTAATACACACTTACTATAATTAAAATATCTTAAAATAAGATTATTATAATAATGGCACCTTTATAAGAGTATATCTATAAACTCAATTGTAATTGCAATACATATTTTGTAAACTTTATTTTCAGAAACTTTAAAATAAAATAGGTACCTTCCTACACTCGTATAACCGTATAAATTCAAAATATGGCAACATTTTACTAACTAAGTAATAATATTTTTGTATACACATAGAATATTTTCCATTTGTCGTGGTATTTGAATTAAAACATAAACTAATTTACCTAAACAACGTATATCATAAGTATATCATTATTTTCTTTGTTTGACCTTTTGAATTAAAAATAATAAAAATTAAGCCATGGAGGCTAAATTGAATGTAGAAATAATATTATACCTAAACGTTAAAGTCTCTATAACAGTATAAATAAACAACTACAAATATGATAACAATAATCAACGGATAGGGACATTCTTAGATCATATATGTATCGTATATGTGTATGATCTAAGGGGACATTTAATACACAAATGAATACCTATAGTGATATTAAACTATCAACGACCACGAATTATCGATACACAATATTAATATATAACGACCACAGTCCACAATATAAAGATGACTGAGTACATAAGAAACTGCAGCAATATGGTTACTGGCTGAAATCGAAGTTTCGCGAGCGGCTACTTTACCAAACAACAAGCTTTATCTAAATAGGTATACTCTACCTATACTCTAGTATTTGTGCAATTGATATATCATTGTTTTATCTTTATTCAAGTTTATATTATTTTATACTTAGAAAAATAAATCGTATCAATAATATGCTTAAGATGTATTTTACGTACTTATCAATTTATACTTCACTATTCTATGTACCCATCTCTTAACTCGAAGACGCCAAAACCGATATAATTAAGTAAGTACTACTAAAAAACGGTTTAATAAGTCAAGTACTCTCGGCCAGTATTGTCAATTGTGCATTTTAAATACCTAGGTATACTAAATATTTTATTTAATAATATAACATACTTAAATAGATTATAAGTGTATTACTATTACTTTACAATATGTTATAGAGTTTAGATGAGTCTCCCTTGTAAGTACAAGTATTTATTGTTTGCTGAACACTGTATATAATATATATACGCATAGATTTATAACCACTAATGAAATCGACTTCAAACCACCCAGCTAATATACGAGATTATATGTTAGGTTAGGTTATCGTAGGTTAGGTTACCTCATAATAGTATGTATGTATAATTATTTGTTTTCAAATAAACGATGGCGGCGTCGCGGCAGTAATGCGAAAGCAGTTCCCGCGGCGCCGTCGGTTCAAACACGAAAAAAAAAAAAAAAAAAAAAAAAAGGTTACCTCATAATATGTTATGAAAACTAATATTATAAGAGATTTAAAGAGATTTTAAAAAAACCTATGTGGTAATCTTATCTGATAAATATTGTGATATTGTACAACGCACTCGTCCAGTGCGTCTACGCGCGGAAGAGGGACGTTAGTTACCCGGTCGACCGCGATGCGAGACGTTTCCTTAGTAATATTAAAATATAAATTGTGAAACCTATACAAGTGTGTTGTTCTTTTATTAATTGTTTTGCAGTACCTACATAAACCCAGCTCGTCTAAACTTCGACGACACCTATAATAGCCTAATTAAATCCTATAACCTACTAACAATAAACTACTTTAACCAATAATATTTACAACATAAACACTTAAAATTACCTAAACTAACAAATTCAAATATGTAAGGACAAAAATATATTCTTTTAAATAGACAATCTTATTTATAGGTACTTCAACGTAGTTTTTTATCCTTAACTTAAAAAAATAGAAAATATAAATCAATAAAATAAATGACGGACAAGTCACATTTTGTACGATTTCGTTTGCTATTTTCAAAAAAGTTACTTAAATTGAAGTTTGTTGTATTAGTGTCATAAAATTGATTTTAAGCTGAAATACTACGAACACTTTGACCATTACCGTCAAAATAAATATACCTACTAATCTGCACTATTTACAAAAAACATCAAGGTTTACAGATGGAAATCCTAATGGTGCAGTCTCTTTACACGTATATGCATTATAGATTTTGACATAGACCAGATTAATTTATAAATTACTTTGACAAACTTTAATAAATACTACTCCTAAGGTTTGAATACTCAGTAAGTTTAACTGGATAGACTGTCAATTGCATGTGCGAAATAAGAATTTCCCGACATCATAAGACGACAGTTACTTGAGTTAAGTACATCAAACTAGTACACACGCACATTCTTACAAGATCAAACGTCACCGTCTCCCTAACCGGGATTTAGGCTCTATGATAGAGTAAAGACACCAACTCACTGCTATTCAGTGGTTAAAAATGTACCAAAACAGACATTTTACCAGTTATTTCGTTTTCTTGTGTACATATAATCTATGTATATGTATGCTCGGGGTTGATAGATAGGTACGGTTTTTATTGCTGCACCTTGTACAAACTGAGTTTAATATTAAATTACATTAAACGTCTGCGTTCTACCAGATTGTTGAAAAGTTATTCAATTTAATAAAAAAAAAAAGTAGTACTCTACGACAAAACCCTAAATTCATTTAGGCGTATTGCACAAACCAGGAGTGGTGGCATTCCATTAATTAAATTATGATTTTCAGTTTTCAAAACTATGTTCAAAATAATTTCCCAAGATAGGTTTAGCCGGTATATGTGTATAGGTATCACTATGACGATATAGCAGCAGCGCGAAATATTAAATAATATTACCTACTTATGTGATGTTATACGTGGGTACTTATTTTATAAATTACTACAATGACGGCGAGTATATCATTAATTAAAAACACAACTGTCACATCACAGTGACACAGACACGATGTACACACAAGCTACCTTTAGAACCTACTATCCAGCAACCTATGGTCGCACCAATATCGATATGACATTTACTATTATTATTCACTTAAATTAAATACTAATACATAATATAAGCAATGCATTCACTGCTAAAATAGAAAACGTGTTTGATAGGCATACAGATTATATCTTGAACCAACGTAAAATTTTTTTTAAAAATGTCAAGCATATATACAGTCGTTCGTATTTGAATTACAACAAAATAATTAAACCGTTACACGAGAAATCGAGTAGATATCCAATGTTGTAAAAATGTCAACTTCAAATGCTCATAAGAAAAAATTTTAATTGACTTTCTGGTAGAACATTTTTTTTTTTTGATAAAAGTAGACGAACTCATAAGGAAACTTGTATTAAATTTTAAAATCTTAGATATAAAGAGAATGATTTCAATGAATTTCTAACTCAAAACAATTTACAATTTTTCGTGATTTTTAATAAAAATTCTAAATTAAAACGCACACAAAGAATTATTGAAGATTTACACTCAACTTTTTTTTTAAATTTCCACTAACAACTGACGAGGTACGTTATATTATATTTTCAAGTTTTTTGAACTAGCGAAAAAATTTTTGTCGACATTAGTTTGAAAAAAACTAATAATAATCGAAAAATTCAAATGCCCATAAATAGTTCAACAGGAGTCAAAATATTTTGAAAATTGTATGGTGTATGTCATGCATCTACGGTATTTGTTTTGTTTTTAGAGTTACCTACATCAAAAACCAAAATCGATTTTGTCAAAAATTGGGTTCCCGTAAAAATTGCCGTTTCTCCTTAATTTTTTGTTTGTTTTCCCAGACACTTTTGAAAACCACAAGGAATTTTAAAAATCTGACCTGAATGGATTTACTAGATTCACTACTAACCCCCCTAATGCCAAACAATTTTTAATATTTAAAAAAAAAACTATGATCGAAACGTTTAAACGATATACGTTAGGGACCTACTTGTAAAATACGTTACAAATGTGTGTATATTTTCTATCGAGTTATACAATTTGATTAGATAACACTGCATTTAGTAGATACTCTAAATTGTCATTACATGATGTCAATTATTGTATGATATTTTTATTTACCTACCCTACCTAAATTCGAACTGATCACAGAACTTCATATTTTTATTGAAACTCTATTGCCACGGTTTCATGTTAGGTGACGATTAATAAACAAATTAACAACAATATAATAAAATACTATTATAAGATAATTTTAAATTTCAATAATTTAGATAATTAAAATATGTAGATAAATGCCTAATCACTTTCGGTCTACCTACTAACAAAAATTATAAAATGTGTAGTAATGAACAGTGATCGAGTTGTTGATCAGACAATCTATAATATAGAAGAAACGATATTATATTATTATTATGTTATCAATCACGATATTTACTCAAAGAGAGAGTATAAGGCGCACATTTTAACCATGATCTATACATAAGTCAAAACAAATTAACACTCCACAAATTAGGGAAAAAATAATGTAGCTGTGAGTTTGTGACTTGGAACATGAAATAAATTAATTCATGAGCAGATTAAAAAAAACTACACTCGGAATTGTAAACTATAATTTTTGTTTTATAGAAGTAGATACTTACCAGGAAGGTAGGTACTTTAATAATTGCAACTAGTTTTTAAAATTGTACGAAAATAAATATTATCTTTGAAGTAAATGTGCCCTAAGTATTTTAAGCAAAATCGAGCTATATAGGAATAGCTATATAGGAATAGCTAAAAGAGCAATTCACTAAACAAATATAAGTAATACGAATAAGATAATAATAATAATAAATACTTTTCAATTCCAACATTATCATAATCCCACACTCCTTCCAGGTAGGTATTATACCAACATAATATGTATACAGCTGATATAGCCACATAAGTACCTATATTTTCTATTTTTCAACTACCTCTAGCGTTCACCAGATTATCAAACATCAATATATTCGACATCCAACTTTTGCTGCAGGCAACGGTGAAATATCCTAAGAATATGCGACTTGAGACGAGGTATTCTATATATACAGATAGATACAATACAGTGTGAACCAAATAATATAACTATAATACATAGGCACCTACGAACGTATACAGGACCCGAGTGTTAATGAATCGGTTACGAACGCACACACGTAATTATCGAGAAACAGTATAATTGTTTAATATTATATAGCCCTCACCCTGCGCTACGGTGAATTGAACGCGGGCTCACACGAGACACGGACTATAAAACGTTTCTAAGCTCGACACAGTCCTGGCCCGAGCCGCCGACCTTTTATGCACGCGGCTGTATACCGCCTATTATACGACCAAGGGATTGTTGTAGTTACGTGCCACCCCATCGCCTTTTGTCACTTTTAATTAATCGATGGCGATAGATTGATGGATCGATCGATTAAACAGCATTATTATATAATTATATTGTTACATCAAAGAAAAACTATAATGTGAGCCGCCGCCGCCGCCGCCGCCGCCGAATGAACAAACATAATTAATTACGCGTCCCATAGACGCGCGCGCGCTCGTTGGCCGACTAGAAATCAAGAAACTTATAAAAAAAAACTTTACCTACCAAACCTAAAGACGATGAATTCTTAATCAACGGCTGCTTATTCATTTAAAACACTGTGTTATAAACACTTAAAGTGTCGTATTGCCGTAAGTTTTGGTAATTGTATTTACTTTTCCCTCCATTTGTATTTGCATTTACATTCAACTACCTACAATATAAATCTAAATCAACAAATGTGTTTCCCAAATGACAGTGATAATAAAAATAATCATTATTATTACAAGTTATTACACCTCGGGTTGTTGTTACAATTAATATTTTAATTCCATTTTATTATGTATTAAATTTCCCTACCAGCTTCGTTCACAAAACATTCACATCTCATAACTAACAGTTTTATAATTTTTATATTTTTTTGTTTTGGTTGGGTGTTAAATTAATAATCTTTACTAAACAAATACAATTTTTAATATAGTTTTTCGTATGTACCTATTACGTATATAAATACATAACTATTACTGTCTAATTACCTATTATTTTTTTTAAGCCAAACTAATTATCATTTTCTAACAAAACAATGTTATTATGATCATGATTAAAACTTTTACTAAGTATTAGGTTCCTAATATTAGATATATTATACTGTTTAATTATTCCAGCTCTATATCATTATAATAAGATCAAACACTGAGTGCTTTAAAGATAAGTAGATATAAAATGTAAATAGCCCATCCTGGCCAAAACACAATATGATGTTAGGTAAGTATAATAATTATATTTTACTTTTATTTTTCATTAAAAATATAACATAGTATGTCATTATATTTAACTTGTGTCTTATATAAGTCTGAGAGACTGACAACTGTGAGCATATTCTCATTTAAGTTCAAATACTCATAAAAACATTTAATTAATACAATTTCACACAAAACTTATTTTCAAAAAAAAGTTATTGATGCAAACAAAATAATGGATAAAAATTTCATTTTTAAAAACCAGTTGGCCATGAAAGCTAAACAAGTCTAATTTCTTTTTGTAATATCTAACATTTTAAATAACGATAACTAATGAATTAAAAGTTAATGGATTCGAATTTAAATGAGGAAAGAATCTCTAATATTTTTGGAAATGTAACTATTAATATTATCCAAAATAAGAAATCTTTATACTCTAATACTCTATAGTCATACCTACATGCCTAACAATTTTGAGTATATCCTAATTACAGATTTATCACAACAAATAAAGTGATCCAATAATATTATACCTCTGGCTAATATTTTTAATTACCATATGGGTATGTATTTTATGAAATATAATCGATATATTAGTACCTATCCCAATTCAATCTCCCCTGAAATGATTATTCTCACTATAAAATAGTACCTAATAAATTATTCCCAAAGAATCAAATTATATTTTTGCATTGCAATTTAAAACTATATATAAAAAAATATTATTAAATATTATTTTATAGTATAATAATTAAGTTTCCTAAAATTATATTATGTGTACCTAGGAACACAATATTAGTATTAACAAAAAAAACAACTAGTTTTATTTATTCCTTTTATAAAATTAATTTATTATCAATATAAATATTAGGAATATCGGTAAAATATGTAATATTGTATGTAATAGTTAGAACTCAAACTATGTTGCACCTCAAAATTGACATTTCAAGGTGGCAATAATCTCAAAAAACTTATCAAAAAATGTAATTCCATTATCTATATTCAAAATCAAACCTAACTTTTTTGGAATCACTAGTGATTTGTCAACGCATAAACCAATCTATAAAACCATGTTAAGCTTACGAGTTAAGACACACGTGTATACCTACCTACCTAATAAAATTAAAATAATTGATTCAATAAATGCACACGATATAAAAAAATGGTCTCTGCCATTAATTATACAATAGGTAGATGATAAAAAGTCAGATGAATCTCAATAGAGGTGACTACAACAAATATAGAAAAATTATTATACAACCATACGCTGACATAAAAAAACAAATAAATATATCTCACTACTAGAATGGGACAAATTGTAACAAAAACCCTGCAAGAACTATGAAAAATTTAAATAACAATCTACAACTGCAATATAAATTACAACAGAAAATGTAAAACTTTTTTCTCTTATGAGAATTAGTCACGACAAGCTAACGTATGGCAAAATACTGAGGAAATATTAGGTTTACCCAACTAATAATCATGGGAACACAAATCGAAGCGACAAATAAAATAATAGGTACTTTAAAAAAAAACTAATTTGTATAAATAAATCTATACACAAAGAATAACCTATACAGAAAAAAATATAAATAGTAATTACAGCTAGTATCATATTATAACCATTGAAATTTGGTATATTACGTACAAGTTCGAATGTAATAAATAGCGTTAATAAATGTAATTAATATCTAGCGTAAAGCTAATTGCTCCTGTTGCTCGAGCAAAAAAAGGAAACAATTTTAGATGAATTGAACTAAACAAAATATGAACTGCAGGACCGGTGAGCATAGTAGCATACCTAGGTTTATGTATAATGTATATGCATAATGTACATGATTATAAAATGATAAACTATAGGTCGATATTTTTTATCATAGATCACTAAGCTATTACAGTTGAACAATTTTCATAACCAGCAACAATATAACTTGCAAAAAATATCTGAGGACCATAGAATAATACGGTATGCATAAAAAGATATATTGTATTTATTAAGTGAACATTAGATTTTATAAATTTAAGTTGTTGAACGAAAATTAAAATATACCTATCGATTAGGTATCAGAAGTTTTTATATACCTAGTTTTTTTTACAGAAGTATCTACATTTTTAAACTATAGATAAGATGTTCAATTGTTCAAGGAAAATATTATTGTACATTTAGGATCTTAAATTGTAATAATTTACATCTTGAAATTTTGAAGAAAACACGTTATCGGGTTATGAGAATATGCAGTTCTATCACTTCTATCACAAATAATAATGAATCAAATCACAAATGAAGATAAATATGTAGGTATATTAGGTTAAGCGGTAGGTGTTACCTTCCAAAAAAAGTGTTTTTTTTCATCGTGGAAAATAAATACAAACATTTACTTATTTTGGGATAAATGTATAAAAATCATTATAAAATAGGCACCAATCTTTGTTGATTCTACAATATTAGCAAGAAGCAAGAGAAATAATATATATGAGGCGAGCATTTTTCGTTTCTTTTTAGAGAAGCGTACGTACTTCAAGTCAAATTCCATTTGTTACATATAATCACACACTATTTTTATGTTAAAAACGAACCTCGGGCATTTCAAACCACTTGAACAGACACAGAACTATTTAGTATTTACATTGCAATTTCGTATACACGTCCCATCAATTCAACTTGGTGTTTTCTTAATATAGAGAACTGTAAATGAAATATCTCTATTATCTATATTTCTTTATAAAAGTGGAAAGAATTTTCGGTCCCTGAAATAACAATTTTATCGGTCGTTCTAGTTCACATGTACCTAAATTGAATTGTGTGAAAAATAACTTTTTGTGTACAGCCTTTCAGTGTACTGAAATGCTAATAAATGCTAACAAAATAGTATTAAGAATCTGGATGAAATTTAGATTGTCATGAAAAATGTATGGAACCTGCAGTGTCGTACGACCTTGTTCCAAATGTTGAGGCCGCAACGGATGCTTAAACAGAGAGGTGGAAGTATGTGTGGAAGCTTTTATGCTAATAGTTTATTTTTGGTTTTTTCAGTTTAATACTTGCAAGAGGTAATGAATGTTGATTTTGTATGATTACAAGACGTGTAATGTATAATAATCATTGATGATTAGACTGCAAGTGAGTCGCTTACCAGTACCTGGACTATACTCGATATTACTAATAACTAATAAGTAATGAGATAATAATCTAAATACTAAAATACTCAAATCCGCTTATAGTATAGATTAGTAGTACCTACTCTGCAGTACATAGGTTATAGCCTATAGATTATAAGTACACAGGTGCCTATGCAGTCTATTTGAATTCTCTATTTTCCAGGGACGGAAACCCAAAACAATTTGGCAGTTTCGGTTTTGGTTTTTAAACCCGGTTTTCTATTACTATGGTTTTGGTCTTTGGTTAACCACTCATACACAGGTTTAAAAAAAAAATTAAGTATTTTTAATACAACACCTTTTCATTTGGGTTCATACTTGTCTTAAGACTATACACAACTTTTTTTCCTAGATACAAAGAATTTAAAATATGGAGAAAAACCCTATTAGCTATAAACTCAAATATCCTTAAACTAATTATTTAATAATCAATTACGATTAGAACATTCGAATAACAGCTTAACCCGAATAGACAGTACACACTGACGGAGTTCAAATTCACATCACGAAAATACGGAATCACAAATCATAATACATTTAAACGAATTAGTATACGACTATATACGATCTATTTGTATAATTTACTAATAATCTGTACGTATATTTTTTCCAATAACAAGTTATTACGACAGGTCGACGTCGGACATTATACATATTATTTAGTGATAAGAATAATTAATAACTAAAAATTAATAAGTAAACCGTATTGACAAATTTAATCAAACTAATCGCTATATTAATTAGGTAGGTATTAAATATTTTGGGAAATTCAAAATCTTAATCAAATGGGTAGTACCTGCATAAGTGCATAACAGACGGTGTTCACAAAACACGAAAAATATATATTATAAAATAATATACTAAATACTAGGTAATAGGTATGTATATAAAATATAATATATACTTAATACTATAGGTATATACCAGGGACGGAAACCAAAAAAAAGTTTGGCGGTTTCGGTTTTGGTTTTTAAAACCGGTTTTTTATATTTAAGGTTTTGCTCCCCGGTTTTAATACTCAAAATAAAAGTTGTAGGTTTTGGTGTCGGTTTTTAAAACCGGTTTTCTTTTACAAAGGTTTTGGTCTTCGGTTAACCGCTCATATATAGGTAAAAAAAAATTTAAGTTTTTTTTTTGAATTTTTAATGCAACACCCTTTTAATTTAGGTTCATAATTGAATAACGTTTATTCACAATTTTTTCTCCTGGATACAAAGAATTTAAAATATCTAGAAAAAACTTAAGCCTTATAAAGTTATGTTATAACTAAAACTTAAATAGCCTTAAACTTATTATTTACAAACCAATAACGATTAGACTTGACATTTCATTAAGACACTAGGCAATTGTAATTTGTTACTTAAGGCTTTCTAGTTTATTACTTTTAACTTTTTGATAAAGTTTCATTCAAATACAATTATAAAATAATAACCTTTATAAACATTAAACAATATATTAAATGTTAAATATGTGAATTTTTTGTAAATGTCTCTCGAGGTTCGATGCATGCCTCCCAGTAAGATAAGTAGGGCAGCCTTCAATTAAACATTTTGATTTGTTAGAATCGTTATCGAATTTAAAATATAACTTTTCAACTGGATTCCGCTTGCCCATATTACCGTTTAACGTTTTAACAAAATATTTTAATAATAATTTAGTTACCTACTTGACATTCGCACGACAACTTAACGCGAATTGACAGTACGCACTGGTGTATTTCAAATAAACACCATGAAAATACGAAATCACATTATCACAAATCGTTATACCGAAAATTATTAAGCTAATAAACTGCAATGATAATAGTATCAACATTTAATTATTTAAGTTATAAATAGCTATAACTTTCAATACTCATCGAAAACCTTATGGCTTATATTATTGATAGAAAATCACAAATACCAATAACTTAAATGAATTAATATACGACATTAGTCATTACGACTATATACGGTCTATTATTAATTTGTACGTATATTTTTTTCCAATAACAAGTTATTGCGACTACGTCGGACACTAGGTATATTATTTATTAATAACTAATAACTAATAACTAAGAATTAATAAGTAACCAGTATTGATAAACTTAAACTAATCACTAAATCAATTAGATAGGTACCTATCAAATATTCTGAGAAATTCAAAATCTTAATCTATTGATCAATACCAGCATAAGTGCATAACAGACGGTGTTCACAAAACACGAAAAAATATATAGCAATATATACTAATTACTAGTTGTCTAGGTATATAATATATAATATTTACCTACCTAATAGTATAATAAACTTATATAACAAAATATAAGTGGAATTCAATTTATATTTATTATATCTACAGAGAATTATATAGTTTAACCGTTATATTCACAGAATATCGACTCTCGTTTTAATGTTTTATGTTCGGATATTTCTAAAATATTAAATAACATAATAGTATCAGAAATCATTTAATTTAAAAAACCGGTTAACCACTAAGTAAAAAAAACGGTTTCGGTTTTGGTTACCGTTCAAATAACCACGGGTTTCAATCTCGGACTTGAAAACCGCTCTCTTGTTTTATTGCTCCCGCTCTGGTTACGGTTAAGATAAATCATCAAAACCCAATATTAACCGGTTTTAACCGGTTTTCATAAAACCGGTTTCCGTCCCTGGTATATACACAACAAAATATAAGCGGAATTCAATTTATATTTATTATATCTACAGAGAATTGTTTCCGTCCCTGGCGTCCCTGCTATTTTCACATGTCAAGCTACAGATGGATAAGAATAATTTCTCAATTAAATATAATATATTAACATAAAATTATTTAAACTAATTTCAAAATATTTTTTTCCATTTTCCTACCTAATGATTAATAACATTTATAGCATATCAAAACTGAATGGTTCAAGGTTTACATTTTTAGTTTTTCCATAAAAATAGTACGTACCTATCCAAATTTTGACTAAATAATAATTTGATTTAACTAATATACACACATATTAGGATGTAAGATATTAATACAGTATTCAGCAATATAAAACTTAATCAAAACAAGATAGTATTGTACATTTGTGGTTCTATAAATTCCTCATATATACCTACCTACAAGCAAGAGCTTTGCATTGCCCAAAATTGTTGTTAACCGATCTGAACTAAAACGTCTAAAACTCAATTAAAACCACGACAAAACTGATCGCTTCTGAAACAAAACTAGCCAAACCTAATTTCAGTTCTAAAACGTTAAATTTAAGACCAAATCATCGAGTCGGATCCAACATATTATTTTTAGAAGGCCCACGCCATAAGCTTAACCGCACCTCGGCCCTACCTTCAGCCCTAGCAATTTAATTAAGAGTAAAATAAATGGGGAGTCTGATCCCCCAAAAAAATAACATTAGTTGTTACTAAATTTAAATGTAATTCAATTAAAATTGTATTTGATTATTATTATGTGTGTATACGAACCATTAAAAAATTGAAATGTGGTGAACATTAAATTATTAAAGTATTTTATTTTAGTGACAAATTCAAGATTTAAATTTTCTTAAAATATAAGTTAGCTTACATCATTAATATGGATAGCATAATAATAATGCATTACCTAGTCATTAGATAAAATCTGATTCTGTTTTTAGCAAAAGACTCCTATAAGCGATCGTCGTCCAGTCATCGTTACTCGTTAATCGTTATCACCATTTGTACATACATTAATATTGGAAAAGTAAGATAGTACTCTTATGAGTGAAGAAAATTTTTGTGTTTACCTTATTGGACTACACATACTCATCACATACAAATGATATAATATAGTTTAAATAAAAAAAAAAAAACGATATTTTAAATTTAAATGTATTATGTAGCTACCGTTGTTGGTGGGAATATAGGATTAAGACAGGGGAGGCTAAAATAAAAGTTACACCTATGGGTCCAACCTAAATCGACAGAACCAAACAAGACTATTATAAAGTGAATCTAACAGAGACCATTTAAGCTGAACGATAAGGCAGAATGAAAAATCTAGCGTTTAAATTGGTAATGTATTACAAATAACATTATTATTACATTATAACATATTATATTTATCATTTCTAATCAAAAACTATTTCATAATACCTAGGTATCTCAGTAGCATTATAGCCAATATTAGAATTTATCATTGATGTACAAATATACAAAATCATAAACTTATAACACATACGTACAACATGAATATAAGAGCCATAAAAATAATTGGTAAATGTTTAATTAAAATTTACCTTGTATGGAAATTGACAGCGTTTGTATAATATTTGGTAAAAATACAATTCTACAATTTAATATTTATTATACGTAATACAACTAAAGAATAGGTAGGACACATGTCATTATAGTCTTAAAGTACTTAGGTAGGTACCCAATTTTACTAAGAAAACCGATTCGGTCCATAGCTATTATTTTAATACCAAACAAATGTTTGTATCTTCACCAATAATTTGAAAAATATTTTCGAAAAAGAAAATAGAAAACCTAAACTTGAACAACCGTTTCGATGATATACCGCTTTCTGGATAAAATACCAAAATATTTTTAAATTCAAAACAACCAATACCTTTTTCGATCGAAGCCTATCTATAAATCACACTGCACACAACTGCACGTCGTAATATATCATAAATCATAATTAGGTACCTTACTATATTGATAGTAATTTTAGTAGGTAGGTAGGTGGCTTGATGGCCGGAGAGTACCGACCTATTTGAAGACATATCACAAATACGATACCGTGTAACTTAACTTTTCTAAAAGTTACATCAAAATTATACAGTTGAATCACTTGAATCTAAAAATCATATTTTAAGTTTCTACTTAATACTAATTTTACTAATTATAATGTACATATTATAATTTATTCAGGGGTTAAAGTGGGGGGGGGGGCGTAGGAGGACTCAGTCCCCCTACCTCTGACGGCGGTTTAAAAGAGTCCCCTTTAACAAATTAGGATTTTATACATTTTAAGACATTATTCATAAAATTATATATGGAATGCTTAAAACTATATGGAGACATTAGTCCCCTCTGGAATTTTTTCCTCTTTAAACACGGAATTATTATAATCAATTGCATATAAATATATAGTATTTATATAGGTACCGAAAAACGTTAATAATTTGAACACACAAATACGATCACCTACAGCTGATTTGCATGGGTCATAGGTATTACCTTTTGTTAAGTACCTTTTGGCATTTTCTAATAGCTGTTCAATATAGTAATCAGAGGGCGGGTTTTTTTAATAAAAATAATTTTATACTTTTACCTGAATCAAATAATGTAAATTGAAGCTGAAAAGGTACACTAATAAATAAGCACCTACTAGTAAATTTTACTACACGCAAAGCTTCCAATTTTATTTAGTAGGTACCTAGTTACCTACCTAAGTACATACCTTCTTAATAAACAAGTTGGGACTTTAACTAACACAATATAATATTTTATTTTATACCTAACATAATACTATTTCAATTAGCCTTATAAAATACCTGTAAGCTACGGCTGTACTCATCATTACAAATTATGTATTATGTATTATGTATACCTAAGTCACCTATGTACATACCTACTTACAGTGTCCTAAACAAAACTAGGTAGATACCTAATTTAAAAGATGAAATTATAAATTATCCGACTTGTGGACAATACAAAATAGAACATGCACTGACAAGGCCTGAAGTTTTTTAGACCATACCATTTTATCATTGTACTATAATGTTGCACCATTGCCAGCTTATTGTTTATTTACTTATTGCAAAACGATTTACAGGTAAAACCACAGATTTAAAAATTAATGTACACCTTTTAAGTAAACTTTAATTGGAGGTATAATTCTTGATCTAAAGTTATATATTTATTGTTATAAAATTTACTATGGCTTATACATTAAATTAATAAAAAAAAACAACAATTTTAGTAATAATAACAGCCAGCAAATTGACTATAATAGTAATAAAAATATTTCAAAACATCGGTACCTAAATTAGTTTTAGTATGCTATACTTAAGAGGACGCCATACCGACGGTTTTCCGTGGTAAAAACATGGTTACGGAGACTGAGTAGAACTCCCTTAATTTGGGTTTTAGAGTGAAAACACCTATTATAAAACTGAAAGAGGACAACATTTTGAAGGGCACCACGCTGCGTTTTTTTTAAAAATATTAATTAGTTAATTTTTAAAAAAGGTATAGTTCTTTAAAAATATCATTATTTCTTAACAATGTACTAAGTGTTTAAATTGGATTAATAGAAAAATCGCAGCGTGGTGCCCTCCAGAATTTTATCTTCTTTTAGTTTTATAATAGGTGTTTTCACTCTAAAACCCAAATTAAGGGAGTTTTACTCAGTCTGCGTAAGCTTGTTTGCCGTACATTTTAAATATTGTTGATTTTTTCCGTCAAGCAGGTGCTGTTCCTAGCGGCATATAACATTCAAGTCGCGCCGTCATCTTTGGTGACGTGCGGCGGCCCCCCACCATGATCTGTTATTGCATAATGATAATATACGGTCGGTGGGTACGAATTTATTTATAACTTATTGAAATCCACCGATTAGATTATAATTATTATTATTTCCATTTACGGCGTTCCACAAATTATAATCACGAATCACAATCGTATTAATCGTATAGACTATTGACTTCATTGACAAACACTCGAGCGCGCAATTCGGACATTCGGTCATATTTTATAGTTTATACTTTATACTAGATATTTGGACTATTATTTCTGAGTTTTGTTTTTGCGTTTGGTCATATTATTATAATGGCAAATAAAAAAAACAATAAAAATAGAAGTACCAGGCCAAAGGGTGGTAGAGCACTTGCATATGCACGAATTTACAAGACAACAAACAAGTAAGTTCTCGAGAAAATTCCCAATTACCTTTTTTGATTCGTTTACATTTAAACGATATGTAAGTATTAAAGTATACAAACAAATATATAATGTATATATTACATATGTATTAGAAAAAAAATCAAAAAAATTAAAGACATTGGTAGTTTATTTTATAAACAAATCAAGACTCGTCACTAATGAGTAATAACTGAATCAAAAAGTATACGGTGGTGTTATCGTTAAAAATATAAAAAAAGGTGTTTTTAGTTATTTTTGTTTTTAAACATTTTTAAAAACAAATCAATACAATTTGTAATTTAAATTTATAATTTAAATATATTTAGACAAAAAGTTACTCCTAAGCAGAAGGATAATTCTTATTTGGACACTCATAATACGGTGAATTCGATTACATTGAATATTGAAGATTCAGACGCATCTCCCATAATAGGAAATGATGGATCCATACCATGTACATCAAGAAACCTAGAACTGTTTGATACTAACGAGTCAATTACATCAAAGTAGGTGTAATAAATAAATCTTAGATTGTATGCATAGGGCATAGCGATGAATGTATTGATTTGATTTTACAATGATGTGTGTTTTTATTTGTGTCTGTCATCACGTTTTGAGGCAGTAAAATGCTCCAATTTTCTTCACCTGCAACTTTACTGATAGGAAGGTGAATATAGATGGTACTTTGGGGGGTCAAAAGTATAAAATGTTCAATACTTTTTAAACACAGCGGGTAAAAACCCACAAAAAATCAAGGAAAAAACGGAAATTTTTACGCAACGCACTTTTTAGGAAAAATCAATTTTTTTTTGGTGTTACACTAAAAATAATAACAGTAAATACATGAAATTTTCACCAAACGTTTATATGTATAATTTCAATACACCATCAAATTTTCAAAAAATGTTGACTTTTATTGAGCTATTTATAAGCATTATAAATTTTCGGTTTTTTTTCGTTTTTTTTTTTGCTAACGTCGATGAAAATGTATTCGCTCTGTCAAAAAACTTAAAAGTTTAATAAAGATTCTTCATAATTTGTTTGAAGTGAAAATCAAAAAAAAAGTTGAGCGTAATTATTTGATTGTTTTTTATTAGCGTCTAAAGTTAGAAATTTGAAAAAATACGTAAAAATCACGAAATTTCGCTGTTTTTTTTTATTGAGAAATTCATAAACATTTTTTGGTTTGAGTCTAAGATTTGAAAATTATGGTGTAACATAAAAAATCGTTTTTACACAAATATTTGTGTAGACACGGAAAAAAATACACATCAGTATAAAACCAATACATTCACTCGGTTCAGAATTTAAAAATTAATAATATTAAAAATATATACAATATATAAAAATTATATTCAATTTTAAAACAACTGTAATATATGAATATTATTGTATAATATTCTAGTTATGAATTATTAGAACCAATAGAATCATCAGTCGTAAATCATGAATTGAGCGTATCATTTCAAGACTCGTCATTAACAACTGAATCAAAGTATATATACGGTGGTGTTATCGTTAAAAATATAAATTAAGGTGTTTTTAGTTATTTTTGTTTTCAAAAATTCCAAAATACTATTTTTTAGACAACTTGAAGGAAGGAGAATTGTGGATATTCGTCATATCTTTAATCAAATACAAAACTGTAAACACAAGGGTGGCTTTGGCTGTTCGTTTATGGATATGAAGTTTGAGAATGAAATTATGAAAGGGTTTTCGTCAGTTTTTTATTTTCGGTGTAAAATGTGTGATATAGTGGACCAAATTACAAGCGAAAGTCCTGAGAAATTATACATGCCAATTAATAAGGCTTTGGTGAATGCGACTTTAGCTATTGGTAGGTTTTTTATGGTCGTATGGATAATAATTAGAATTTTTTTTTAACAAACTTTTTTTTTCTAAATTATATAATCTACATAAAATCAGGTATTGGATATTCTCAATTAACTGAACTTTCCGCAATTATCGATGTGCCATCAATGGTAGATGCTACTTATCAAAAATTATTGAGTAACATGGGAGATCTTGTACACGACACCGCCTGGGACGAAATAAAAAGAGCTGGAGACGAAGAAAGAAAAATCGCATTAGAAGAAGGAAATACAGACGAAGATGGAATTCCAATGTGTACTGTCATAGCAGATGGCCAGTGGTCTAAGAGGAGCTACAAGACCAAATATAACGCTTTGTCTGGAGCTGTAATTTCTCCGTATGATTTCAATGAAACTATATAATAAATTTAATTATATTTTTGACAGGCCACAATTATTGGGTATAAAACTGGAAAAATATTATTTATTGGAATCCGTAATAGTTATTGTGCTGTATGTCAAAGAGCATCAGCAAGGAAGGAAGACAAACCAGATCACAGATGTTTCCTCAACTGGAATAAACCTTCTACTGGAATGGAAGCCGATGGCATATTAGAAGGGTTTTTAAATAGTTACCAAATGCATGGCCTAAAATATAATAAATTAATTGGTATTAATTCAATTTATATATAATTACAATTAAATATACTTTTATTATTTTCTATAAGATACGGTTAAAGACTAAGGCAAGACGGACTTTTTGTGTACTTTATTTTATAGGAGATGGAGACAGTAGCGTGACAAAACGGTTAAATGAAAGATTACCTTATGGATCTAATTTTCATATCCAAAAAATCGAATGTTCAAATCATCTGTTACGAAATTATTCACAGAAAATGACGGCTTTAGGGAAAAAAACTGAGTATCCCATATTATTACGAAAACATATATTATCACATATTTTACGGTTTCGTACGGACGTGACTAAAGCTGTTCATTACAGAAAGTTTAGTAACAAACCTAAAGAAGATCAAATTTCAGGTACATAATTCCCACTAATAAAAATTATAAAACATAAAGTAAATTAAATTTGTATTTTTACCTTGCAGATTTAAAAAAAGATATTTTAAATGGTCCATATCACCGATTAGGACAACACATAAATTGTGATGATTATTTTTGTTCAGGGA
Organism: Myzus persicae; assembly: GCF_001856785.1. NCBI lineage: Eukaryota > Metazoa > Arthropoda > Insecta > Hemiptera > Aphididae > Myzus > Myzus persicae. Next base: position 1,099 of record NW_019101919.1, on the reverse strand, counting down.
CTTAAGTGGGTGAAAAAAATTTGGTTCCAGATGCTGAAAAATGCGGAATGATGAGAGAAATAAAATATATTATTTCACGTCTTGTGAACAATGCGTCATCTTTAATCGAAGATGTAACTAATAACTTATGTGAACAATTTAACAGTGTCATAAATAAGCACATAGGCGGAAAGAGGATAAACTTTTCACAAGGTCGAAACTTTGAGACAAGAATCGAAGCCGCTGTTATTGCGTATAATTCTAAGAAATATTTAAGAACAATTCATAAAAAAATGTTAATGACTAGTCCAGGTAAACTAAATAAAAATATATTAATTAGATAATTGAGTAAAATCAGTTTGTAATTATAAAATTCTTATCTTTGGAATATTTCTATTTTTTTAATTTTAAATTTATTAGAAAATATTTTGTTTTAAAAGAACAAATTTAATTGACATTTATTCAATAATTATTCTAAGATAATGAGTTTCTTCCTTTGATATTTTATATATACTTATGTAATTACAGGAAAAATTGGTAAAAAATATTTAAAAAATATTAGTAGAGTAAGAACTAACACCGCTATGAGACGAAGAAGATTAGTTTATGAAGGAACTAAAAGGAAGAAATTACACTTCGGAGCTCCTGATAAAGAATATGGTCTGGCAGAACCATTGCTTGAGACACTAAGCGAGGAACAGCTGAATGAAAAAAAGCTTGATTTTATTAATAAGTTATCACTTGTTAATAACATAGATATAGAGAAAAAAACAAGGGAACAAAATCAAAATTTTGAGTGGTTCCAACAACGTAAAATTAGACTAACAGCATCTAAATTCGGGGAAGTGTGCAAAATGAAACCTTACACAAGCTGTAAAAAAAAAGTCCATTCAATGCTGTATAAACTTCCAGCTAAGTCCAAAGAAATGGATCACGGAATAGAGTTTGAACTACATGCTAGAACTCAATTTGAAAATATGTTCAACTTGAAAGTTACATTATGTGGTCTTATTATCGATTCTGAATTTCCTTACTTAGCTGCAAGTCCAGGTATTGTATAGTTATTATTTATAATTAGGTACTTACTTACATTTTTACTTTTCCAATAATTAATATTGTT